>NW_015517305.1:1463-3630 GCF_001515645.1 Sinocyclocheilus grahami | reverse complement strand
ATGTCCTTTACCACCTCAGTGTCAATGAAGGCCTCGACAGCACGCAGCACGAGCCCCTCCTCCTCTGACAGCACGTACACATCCTGAATGCCGTTCTCCAAATGCTCTCCTGGCCTGAGGAAGAACGAACGCTCACCCTGTGAGATGAGGAGACAGAGAGAAATAGGATGAAAGGAGTCACATTACATGGCAAAGTTATTATACTTTGAATTTGCAAGTTACTTTTAATTAGAGATTTAATATATAATCTATATGTATGGTTCTATTAGAACTTACATTTCTTTTTAGAATTTACCAGAGAATGATTCACTCACCTTCACCACTCTCTTCTGTCCGAGCTGAAGTTTTCCATCAGCCCCCACGGGGTCCAAAACCACGCAGTACTGCCTGCTGTTCAGAGTCGTTACGTCAACCACCCCGACAACCACCTCGGCCACAGAGGGTATGTGAGCTTCTCTGTCTGCCACGGTCACCAGCCACTCTTCTCCGGTGCGCCGCTCTTGGCCCCCGGTGTCACGGAACGGCCGGAGAGCTCGCACATGCAAAGCTTTCTAATGAAGTGGGAAATGACAAGCAGGCGTTGATAATTAAGCTTGGGGCAAAATTGTGCTCTGAAGCTGTGACTTCATTAGTGAAGTGCTTTCGTCCTTAATCACTAGGTGCTATACGTTGACCTTTCTGTTGAACCAGTTAACCCACCTATCCCTTATTACCCGTCTACTTAAAGTGTGAACAGAGAAACAAAACATGCTACAGGGAACTACAGGGAAAGGAACAGAAGAGGGTACCTTGTCCGTGAGGATGAAAGCATTGACAATATCCACAACCTCTTCGTGAGCTCCAGGCAGATAAGCTCCCACCTTACTGACCTGCCATTCCTCACCTGAACACACACACACAATTAAACACATACACACAATGTCAGACATATGTATTTGGTTATGCATGCAAAATATGAACTGTCAACTATGTTTGCCTATACAATGAAGGGCAATTGGGGCCAAAACCGCTCTGGACCCCACTGACTTCATGATTGTACGGACATTTTTTTAAATATCTTTTTTTAATGTTCCACAGAAGGATAAAAGTCATACAGTTTGGAACAACATGAGGGTGAGTAAATAATGAAAACTGGAATTTTTTTGTCTCACAAACCAGTAACTCTTTGGACTCCACTGCGGTCCAGGCCCTCTTTGCGTGCTCGGAGGCGAATGGCCTGATTCTCTCTGATCACCGTGGCCTTTATGACTTCAAGTACCGCCACCTCCTTCCTGGGAATGTACGTCCCTGCCGGAAATAAAACGCTCACCAGGTTAGACATCTTACACCATATGATGTCACCTATAATGTATAGATACATTACGATGGATGCAATGCACTTTACTGTGATTGTGAGTAACTTGCATCTCCCCAATTTACATTTTTTCTATTAATAGTCAACATGAGTCAGGTTTATTTTTATTGCGCCTTCTACAAAACACATTGTTTTGAAGCAGCTTTACAAATTGTATTTATATATTGTGTTATGCATCTTTACTGTGACAAAAAATGAAAAGATTAGAAGTAGAATTATTTTTTGTCAGGCCAGAAAGTTATCCCATAATTCCTGAACAAGTTACTGATGGACTAATATTTGACCCCTATTTACTGCATGTTTCTAGGTTTATCTATAAATGCCTTTCCAGAAAATGTCTGTCTTTGTATATGTAAAATCTTGCTTGGCCTCTGATTTAGCTTTTCTTTTTCAGTTAACTTCACAAATCTTTATTACCAACTGGCTCCATTTAGGTATGTAACAGCTACCTTTCACAATCCAGTCAATTCCTGATGAAGTCCCATCTCACATTTTTTCCTCATTAGCCATCCTATTGTCATATTATGGAGGTAAATTGTGTTGCAAACAGCATTTCATGTTGACTTCAGTTTTAATCTATAAATTGTTCAACATCTGAAGCTAACTGCCTCTAGCATAATGTCATTAATATCTGAAAAACTGTGCTGAATAAATTCACTTCTCCTTTCATGACCACCGTGAATCAATATAGGGAGAGATGTGTTAGTGTTTAATCTGTTGGGATTTACAGAGTTTCTGTTATGCTGAAGTTTTGTAGGATCACCATTGTGGTGAAGAGTAGAGCTTGAGGTTAGGTTGAAGATGGGCTGCAAA
>NW_015517305.1:0-1197 GCF_001515645.1 Sinocyclocheilus grahami | reverse complement strand
TTTTTTTTTTGTGTAATACAAATTTAATTTTGCGTTAGTTTACTTAAATGTTTCTCTGTATTCTGCACTTATTGGGTTTTACAGTGCAGGCAAAACTGAATACGCAAAAAACCTTCTTGAAAGTTATTTGGTCTTCACTCTTCATGTATGGGAAACAAAAAACTGAAGAACATATTTCTATGTACTATAGCATTGCCCCATGAGGAACAACTTTACTGCCTTTTATTTCTCCCTGAACTTCATTATTTTAAACTGTCATTTGCTTTGAGCAGGTAAACTAGTCCGGGCTGGCGCACAAAACTCTGTAAAGCTAATGCTAGCTGTGCAGCAGTGGTACCTGGTCCCTCAAACAGCCACTCGTCTCCTGCTACCCTCTTCTCTCCTCCCTCCTCTTCAAAGTCCAGCAGGGCCTGCAGACGCAGGGCTGTGTCCGGGTACACAATCTGCAGTGGCGTCACATCCTGTGAGAGAAAGACAAACAGACAAATTATAGCAATACTAATCAGAAGAAAATGGTAACAACTGGTAATAGTTATATTAGGATGTAAAATAATAATTATAAAAGGCATTGGCTGCTGCAAAATGGTGCTTGTTTTGATCTAGTCAACGTGAGCTGATGGGAAAAACATAGGCGTGATACAGACTCTTTTGACCGAAACCACAACCTGTTGAAACTACCCACACGTCTGAGCCCTTCAGCCACAAGCTGCAAAGCAATATGATTCTCAAGCATACAATACAACTTCATACCTTTTGAATCTCTTCACCAGGGTAGAGTGGGAATGGGTCCTGGGTCAGGCGGATCTCCAGGTCAGCATGTCTGAGCTTAGCTTGACCTGATGCATCAAACTGAACCTGACCTTCATCATTACGGGCAGTGGGGTTGAGCACAACACAATAGTGCCTGGGCGGCAGCATGATCATGCGGACAGGGGCAAACAGAACCCTGAGAGAAAATGGGAGTAAGATTTCAGATATTCAAATGTGTCGCATAATATTAGCACAAGAGTTGAGTTATATTTTCTAACAGTTTTGTTTTCTTCTTTTTTTTATTTTATACTTTTATTCAGCAAGGGTGCATTTGAATTATCAAAAGTGACAGTAAAGACATATATAATGCTACAAAAGACTTCAAATACAGTGGGTATAGAAAAGATTCACCCCCCTTTAAAATAATCACATTTTGTTGCTTTGCAG
>NW_015517304.1:3155-3631 GCF_001515645.1 Sinocyclocheilus grahami | reverse complement strand
AAAAATCACATAGAATACACAAAAATAATAAACTGATAAATAGTTTACTAATGTCCACATAATCTGTTCTTAGAAATAGGTTAGTGTTCGTTGGTTAGAAGCTTGACTGTTGTAGACAGCGTAATCGGATCCCTTTTCTCATTAACTCACCTTCTAGTCACACATCTTTATCTGTCATCTGTCAAGATGCCAGCATGTTGACGGGTCTTTTGCACTGCACGATGAAAATCCTTTACTAAGAATCTGCCATATCATCAACAGTGGGAGTGGGATATTTGTCTTATTCCAGCCTAAAGGCACATTTCAACTTTTGTACATTTGGATAAAAATAAAACACTTGCAACATGTTTTATTTTTCAGATGTGTTGTAGTGACTGCTCACAGATGTAAGACCTGGACATGTAAGCAGACCATTGCTCTGTTCTTATTACAAATATTATTACTTGCCTATAAGGCCCTTAATGAGTTAGCTCCTG
>NW_015517304.1:0-1457 GCF_001515645.1 Sinocyclocheilus grahami | reverse complement strand
TGCCAAGGAGAAGATGAGTAATCCACTGTATGGCCAACTGAAAATATTAAAGACATTGCTAATATCCCACAAGTTTAGCAAACGTAAACACTGACGGGGAAAAAAAGTGTATACTTTAATAGCCAGCCCGGAAAACCACAAGAAAGACTGGCTTAAACTAACATACCCTAGCCAAGGAACACTGCACTGTGAACACATCAAAGTAAAAGAACGACTACAAGAAGAGGTAATGATTATGCAAACAACTGAGATCAGGCATTCACGCTCTGCTTTACTTTAAAGGAGGTCAAGGAATTAAAGCATTGTCAGGGTCGGTGTCATCTTAATTAACTTGAGACAAAGTCTTTGATTATTTGAGGATTTTTTTTTACTTTTCATGAAGGGAGAATTCCCTTCAGTGTGTTTATCGTGTTTTTGTAGGCTGATTATGAGACGGAGAACTGGCAACAAGTCCTGACTTGTCCGTGACATTGATTTGAGCTCTTGAGTACGTCCATCCCATTAGCCAAAGGTCTTTGAAAATAAATGCTGACTACACACACTTGCTTCTCGGAATTGGAGGCTTTTCCAAACACATTTACATCTTGCCAGTTCAGAAAGTCTTTATTGCTTAGACAAGGAAATTAACAGGAATTGCCATTGAATACGACATCAATGTGATTCAGACAATCACATTTAACTGTTGGCCAACTGTCATCTTTTTGTTTTACCATCTGCTGAACTGCATAAAGTCTGGGTTTTTAAGGCTGCATGATTAAATATTTCTCTCAAAGCTGTCATATATGCAGTAATGAAGACACAACAAAGCACATTGCATTAACATTGTTTCATAACCAGAAATGACAAATAATGCAATATAATTATAAAATAATTACACTGCATAAAATTCATACCAGTTACTAGTTGATTTACTTTACAGTTTACTTTGTTTAGTGAAAGTACTATAATTCTTTGGGACACAGACACTAAAATATAAACAAGGTCACAAAATGTCATGTTCAACCTAGCATTGGGGTTAACCACAATGAGACCCACAATCAGACAGTTTCTTGTTCTGTGCAACACACTTAAGAGATCCCTCAGGGCTTTAGAGATGGCAGCTGTTTAACTGGTTCAAACGGGACCTGTTAGAAACACGCAGGCTTTGCCATCCCCTCTTCATCGTATGAAAGTACATTAGTTTTCTGGTGACAAGATATATGAGACAAAAGATAGATATATGGGTGTGTACATTTGAAACCAGAGATTGTAAACATTTCATTCTGCAGATCTGCTGCATGCAGCCACTGGTGGTGCAAGATGTTGAGATGTCTCAGCTGTAGAGTGTTGAAAATTGAGTTGCAGGAGAATCATGTCAGGAGTCAGGAATCAGGAGTCATTGCATGAAAGGAGTAGCACAATATTAGTGCACTTTACAATTTTGCAAACTTGTATGTGTGTATATATATATATATATA
>NW_015517303.1:22410-23039 GCF_001515645.1 Sinocyclocheilus grahami | reverse complement strand
GATGGATCCACACGTCTCACGTCTCGTCAGCCCCGTTACAGTATGTATGCATATATGTGTGTGTATTCTTACAATTTAAAATAACTGTTGTGTTTAGTGTCTTTTTATATATTATTAATGTTAAAATAACTATGTTCTATTTTACAATGTATTCAAGATTATTTGATGAATAGGGAGTTCAAATGTAAAAATCTTTACTGACATTATTAATAAATGTAATTATTTACTAATTACTTATTTACTAATTATTATAACTAATTATTGACTAATATCAGCATTAATTAATTTTTTTTTAAATTGTGTAGTGCACAACGGAAGTAAACAGGGCCAATTTGTGAGGATTTAAAAACAGAAATGTGAAGCTTATAATTTTATAACGCATTTCCCTTTATTCCTCTGTTAAATCTTGTGTATTATTTGTGCTGTAAAAGAAAGAGAGAAAGAAAGAAAAGGGAATTTTTTTTTTTAAAGAAATGCAATCAACATTATGCCACAAATGCTGCCAGGTGAGCTTAACTTCTACTAATCATGGAATATGCTTTGAATATGGCCTGGAAATTGTAACTTTGTTACCAATTACACATTGTTGTGTAAGCATATTAGCAATGTCTGATCTACTGAAACAGCAT
>NW_015517303.1:20194-21888 GCF_001515645.1 Sinocyclocheilus grahami | reverse complement strand
GATGCAGCTGTCCATTTTAAATAAGGCAAAAAGGAAGAGTGACACAACTGAGATCTCGCTTGCTGTCTTTAAACACCTGTGAAGACGGCAAACAAGGGGTGGCAGAAAAAGTGGATGTTTTCAAGGAGGACGATGAAAGGATGGAGGAAGAAGAGACAGAAAGTGTGGCAATCCAAATTCAATGGCTATTTGTAGAAAAATAGCTATAGTCTGAATAGCATACTAACATTGCTCTTACTATTTTTTATGAGATTCTATATCTCACAATGCAACGCACTCAGATGGACTATTCACAGTGTGATGAATGAACCAAAAGCAATGCATCTCATTTTTTACTTTGTTTTATTAAATGTAAATAAAATTGTTTAAAATATAAAACACACTAATGTTCAAAAGTTTATATATATATATTTTTTAAAGGTATTCATACTTTTATTCAGCAAGCATGCATTAAACTGATCAAAAGTAACAGTAAAGTACATAAAATAAACATTTATTATGATGTAGTGACTACTTGTTGACTTACTATTTTTAAAACATATAAGGTGGTATTAGAGACCGTATAGAAGGAAGTGACAGACCACTAAAAATAAAATTAAAGCGTATAAAATGAAACGCTCAAATCAAAATTCTCGATATTCCGGAGTCATTTGATATGATTTGTTTACTCTAAAACATGCATGCAAAATAACTGGACCTGCAGGAAAGCGACTTCAGTTAAAGAAGCAGCATTTGACATCACTGCTATCTGATTTTAATGTTCATTTGAAATTCATTCTCAAAACATATTCATAAGCAGTTTTAGAGCGTTTGGTCTTTCAAAATACAAGTAGAGCTATACTTGCATTCCTATTAGAAAACGGCTACCTGGATTTATCAAGACTGCTGCCGAGTGAATTTACTTGATTTAAAGGGACTTTGGGCAGTATACACTAAGCAATATTCAGTAAGTAGTAAGCTAGTATTCCACTACAAACAACCATAGGATTTCTACTAACACACACTCTACTAATTAACAGATTTAAAACATTTAGAATATCTTATAAGAATTTTAATTATAACAGCTAGTGAGGCAACATGCTGCAAGAATATGTCCATATCCAACAGGGAGAAACTTTCAAATACAAGTTTGATTGTGATAAATTAATGATGGCGAAACAGAGCTCCAAATGCAAAAGAGATGTTCAGCCCCAGTCCATCTTGTAGACATAAAGGACAAAAATACCTTGTATGTGCCCATGAAGGGGTGAAAGAACACAATGGGAACACACAGGGAAAGGACATCTTCCATCACATAACTGACAGATTGTAATCATCAGTGCCCAGATGACCCACGTCTAGCTGCATAACTCTGTCAGCCTGCTATGTTTACTCTTACGCTTCATGAATATTGATATTATTTCTTAAATGTCACTGAAGTTGAGGAGCGCTGCATCATGATAAGCCACAGCTCCACTTTAGCAAATGCCAAAGCAACAAAAAGTTGAACCGAGAAACGTGCCTCTCAAATTCATGAGTACTACACAAAACCTAAACTGTAAAAGATAAAAAAATAAGCCGTTTACAAGGCAAAAGAAAAGATAGAAAGATGAAGAAAGACAAACCAAGATAAATGTTCACTTTTTAGAACAGACATGCCATGGCAAATAAAATGATCACATATATTATCACACACACACACACACACACACACA
>NW_015517303.1:3112-3632 GCF_001515645.1 Sinocyclocheilus grahami | reverse complement strand
AAAGGATATTTACTTCAATATTTTTCTCTTGTTAATCTTACAGCACATCATTTTATCCAGGCTTCGAATTAACTAAAAACTTAAATGAAAAACGGTAAGCACAAAAAAACACTATATTAACAACTTCATAAACACACTATCAGACACTTGTGCTACAGCATGCCTCTAATCAAGTTTTCTACTACTGTAAGTTATAAACAAAAAAGAATCCCCATCCTCTTTTATTTGAAAGTGATTAGAGTGCAAATAAGAGCGAGAGCTTCTGTATGAGGCACCTGCGCTCGCGAGCGCTACTGCAGTGAGAGATGAGAGAGCGCTTCACTCACCTTTAACGAACATGAAAAATAATTCCAGGTAAATTGTTGCTTCGCTGCTTGTCATCAAACACAGAGCACTGAGCAGACATGCGCTGCACACAAGGAGTCGAGCTCCATCCTCAAGCCGCTGTGCAGATGAGTGAAAGTAAAGTACAGCGCGTGCATCTCGCGCGCCGGTCCCTCCCCTTCACGCGCCACGGAAG
>NW_015517303.1:0-2520 GCF_001515645.1 Sinocyclocheilus grahami | reverse complement strand
AACTTAATCCAGTCTAAACTGGTGTTCTAGTCAGTGCCCAAGCTGATGCTCGACTGCTTTAGCTGGTCACCCATCCTGAACAACTAAAAAGTGTTATAAAGCCAGATCAGAGTAGGCTGTTTTTTCCAACAAAGAGTGTAAATAAACATTCATCTTATTGAGCCTGCAATTATACAATTTGCTGATCTGAAATGGTTCCTGTGTTTTGGCCACTTTTAAGATGACCAGCAGGTCTTCCTAGGATAATTTAGGCTAGACAGAGTCCTGTTATAAAACGTTTACTTTATATGCAAAACGTCACTTAAAAATGGCCGTAAAATCAAACAAAAAGTTAAAATTGTTATCCAACCAAAAGCATTATTTATGCCTGTCGTAGCCCTACCTGAAGTGAAATTTGTCTTCAAAGTCAAGTGTTTGGTCATCGGTAGATGGTAACCGTGCAGGCAGCGACATCTGGTGTTAGCTTTAGGGAAATACAATTTAACAAAAAGCCAGCTCGTCTCTATACCGCGAAAAATGCACATAAAATAAATTAACAATGAACATTGATATACTTGTGCTGTGCTTTAGATTTACTCAAATCAGAAACATGTGTAGCAGAGTGAGCTATAGACCCAGTATAATTGGCTGGCGTTACCCAAACAGGTGAACCTATCAGTGTTCATACTTTATCATGGTTGGGTAAGTTTCATGAGCCAATTAGTGCCTGTGTGCCTATAAAAGGGGGAGTGTTTGGTTGCTTGGGATGCATCATCCTTGGTACCGCCCCTTTGTGACATGTGGCGCTTTGAATGAGTGCCAGCAGTTGGGTTATACGTTCAGGGGGTTCTAATGATCTTAATTGAAGCCTAATGAACCTCACGTAACTGACTGCACTTCTGCTCTACTTTACTCTGTTTTGTTCTGTCTGGAATTCATCTGGGTCCGTCTGTTATATTTTGTTTTATTTTGTTTGGTGTGTGGATTTAGGTGGGAGGGGTTGGCCATGGTGCCTTGTTACTGCGTGTCCACATGGAGTGCTATTCCAGGTGGCGTAGTCGACTATAGGATTTCTCTTATTATTGGTAATATCCCAAACTCCTGACCACTTACTTCCACACATGCAAGATAGTAGCATAAATTAATAATAAATAAAATTAATCTAGCAGAAAGCCACAATTCCAATATTTAGGATAAATGTCTTAAGTCAGGCTGCACGTGATTGAACCAATCAATTACATACAGTGTTGTTCAGCTATAAATCACTGGTTTGCCGAGCCTTAACAAGCATGTTTCCAAACAGACCACACATAAAAACAGGAGTCTGATATTCAGAGCCCAGGAGCTATTTATTGCTTAACTGGAATGGAGAGATGTTTACAAAAACAGTGCTGTAAAATGTTCCATGTGACCTTTTGTAGAAACAATGCTGGTATTCAAGTAGACCCACCAGTCTTTTCATTTTAATCAACAAAATCCTTAGCAATAATTAAGCTTACCAGATGATTGATCCATATCATAAGATGGATTAATAAGTAGCTTTTCTTAAAGCATCAACACAATATCAGGATTTAAAATCTACACAATGCTTAACACAGAAAGCAGCAGTCAGTTGTACAGCACAGGAGGGTGGAAGGGTAAGGCAGATTAGTGTCTCGGAAAACTTGCAGTCCATTCATCTCCGCGGGCATTTAAACAAACATTTGGGCCTAAACGCACATACCTCCAAATAAAGACAGATATCCGTCAGGGTATTAAACTTCCATTAGATTTAACACTTCATGTTCATAGATCAACATGCTCACAAAAACACGATCTGGGCTCACATGGAACAAGATAAAGCACAAAAGAAATATACAACATTTCTAGTTCCACACAATACAAAAATGACGTTTCAATAGAAGAGGAAAAAAAATCTATGACTGTACACCCCTGACGTCCCTTGCAGAGCAAAACATGATAAACACAGGGCCATAACATATTCATCTTCCTGTCACCTCATTCTTTTCAACAGCTCACTAAACATCTTTACAGTAATTTAATGACATGTTTACAGTGCAAGTATTAAAAGAAAATATTTCATGATTTTTGTAGCCTCTTATCCAATATTATATTCATATTCCTGTGCCGTAAAACAGGTAATAAATCATTATTGTCAACATGATCAAACCCTGATTTTTCTCCAAAATATATTATTTCAGGAATGCATATATAACTATAAAAACAATCAGGAATGAGTACTTCTTTAAGACATACAGTGCGTCTTTTTGTACTTGTTAATTCATAAGTATAAATTGTCAAAAATTGTGCAGCACATACACTCCAATAAGGATGTGATGACTTTTTTTGTGTTATCATGCAGAAGTATACACTGTACGGCCAAAGTATTTTTTGTTTGCTTTACAAAAGGATATCCGTGTGAAAATAGTAATGGCAAAATAAACCGATCCCCACACAGAGAAATCGCTATGTAAGAATGGTGTCTACTTGTAAAATTACTACTTATGAAAAATATAAAAAATAATTCAGGCACAATATAAA
>NW_015517302.1:3116-3632 GCF_001515645.1 Sinocyclocheilus grahami | reverse complement strand
ACATCACTCCGGACTGTTTGCCCGAGGCTCTGGATTACAGGTAATACTTTTCTAAATAATGTTCAGTTTCTTGCACAGACCGACCGTTTCACATCATTAGACCTCAATATATCATCAGGAGCCACGGGTTTTAATTTTGTGTTGCCTGATATACTTTTTTGACTCTCAAAGTAACGGTAGCATTGACTTGCATCTTATGAATCATCAAGGACCACAGTTTCAGCTAAAAATCTTCTTTACTGTTCTATTCAAGAAAAAAGTAACCTCTCGGATTACCTGAGAGTGAGCATATTTACAGCAAATTAAAATTTTTGGGGGGTGAATTTTTCCTTTAATCAGAGCAGGTTTAGACAGAGCAGCAGATAGCAGAGTGAGAGTTAGTAATAAGCAGAAGAGGTTAGAGGAAGAGGAAAGTTCCAACCATTCAGTACTCCTACAAACACAGGCCATTCTTTCTTCAGATACAGACACTGAAGAAGCACAACTGTGTTTGCTGAGCACTGAGCATGGAAGAAC
>NW_015517302.1:0-2747 GCF_001515645.1 Sinocyclocheilus grahami | reverse complement strand
GTGTGTGTGTGTGTATCTTGTTCCCCAAAACCTTTTTTTTTTTTGGCCAGGTAAAAAAAAGTAATAAAATAAAATAATAAGGGAACACATATATACAGCATTTGTTTCCTTTTGGTAGTGAAACATTCATAAAACTATAAATTAGGTATTTCATTGCGTGTCAAAGCATCCTGAGATCAACTCAGGCACTTCTGTATGTGCGCTGTGCTTGAGCAACACCTCAATTAGCTAATTTAGTCTAGCCCGTCCCTTTTATGTAAATTACAGCATTCAATTATCATAATAATAGCCCATAAATTTAGTCACGAGAAGAAATTAGAAAGCATTATGGCTGAAATTTAAAGTTTAGATCGCAAGGGTGCTTTAGTTCCAATTCAATGAAGTCCTTTGGTTTCAGTGGTTGGTTTGTCGTTTTGGTCTCGTACGTTTTAGAGTAAAGCTTTTTAATGGAATCGATGACGATATAAGCAAAAAGTGTAACTGCTTATCCGTTTTACAGATCGTGGCCTCTATCCGGAGCAGTTCATGAAATACTGAAAGCGTAAGGCGGTTCGAATGAATCCATAAGGGCCCGGTAACACATTCAGAATCGCAAATGAGTCTCGTTTGACGGGGGGAAGGATATGGCTTGACCTTTCTGAGGGAAACGAACAGAACAGACTGCGGGGACACGTGAAAAACAGACTCGTAACATGATCGAGAGTGGAAAATACAAGAAGTTTGTTGGTTTCTGATATACAGCCAGGAAATAAAGTTACAAATAAGCTAGATGAAAGGCACATAAACTTTGGTCCTGCATTATTTGTGACTTTTTCCAGTAAAAAAAACCTGGAAAAAACCATACACGTGTGTAACTGTTCGAGTGAGCGCGGATATTGACGAGAAAATGTCTTACAACACAGCGGAACATTTTGTTGCCTGAGTCAAGACGTGGTTGGAAAATGTTTCGCTTTGAGAAACAAAAACAAATGACTTTTTCTGTGACACGTTTATGGAGTCTGGCTTTTCTCCTGTTGATAAATAAAAGCAGATCGACGTTCTGCTTGCGCGGCTGCGTCTATTTCGCCTTCCGAGCGCTTCTGACGGACCTGACCTCTAGCGATCGCTCTCGTTCCCGTTCGCACACATCGGTGGACGTTACAGACCCAGATCTGCTTTTGTGAAGAGGCAGAGTGACAGACGACAATCTTGAACCAGTTTTCACACTCCTAATAAAGAAAATCAACAACCCCCCAAAAAAGAACAAAAAGTATCACAACAGAGCAAGAAAGAAACATGCCAAAACCCCTAAAATGAATCAATAATAAGATACAGTAAATAAGATACAACTCCAAAACACACAGGCGGAGGTCTCAGACATCAGCATCACTCCATAGCAAAATAAAAGGCAGACCTGAACACTCAGAGCGAATGCTGTGGGCTTCTGGGTCTCTGCTCACTCGTTCCGAGGCAAATTTAGACTGATCATATGTATTAGGAGTTTCATAATCATATTAGAATGACAGAACAGAGATGATATCAAGCAGATCACACTGTATGATATAGTCCACATTGGCAGATATTGATTTCTGAGTGGTCCATCCGGCGAAAAACTCGCCGGCATCACATTATGGTTTGTGGGAGGTTGCCAGAATGTTGCTATATGGTTGCTAAGATGTTCAAAGCGGTTTTAATGCATTGCTATGCAGTTGCTAGGGGGTTCTGATGGTTGCTAGGTGGTTACTTACTGGCCCAAAGTAAAAAGAGCCCACCTCCAAGTCTCTAGATTAGTGGTCGACTGATTTTGATGGCCGATATCTTAGAGAGCATGGTGGCCGATATAAATCTGATATATCACACTATTTCATATAAAGATAGTAAAAACACATGCACACATAGCAAATGCTTAAATTAAATGTATAGGCCTATTTATTGTACATACTATTTACTGAATGTTAGAATTTGAAAATTAATAAAGAAAAAAAATATTCGAACTTAATGAAAATAAATCTGTACGATAAATAGATTTAATTAGAAGGTAATTTTTATGCCGTCAACAAATGCACATTTCAGAAGATCTCGCAGCTGAATTCAATAAAGTTTGCACGGTCAGTAAAATTTACTACATATTCAAAGCCTTTTGATTAAATTAAATGCGTATTTGATGACGGTAGATGAAAAAGTATTATAGCCTTTGTTTTTCTGTTACTATAACACTATAACACTTTTAAGTATAGTTCTGTGTACTAATTTATTAGTCAGAGCTGTTAAACAGAGACGGTAAACTAATGAAGATGGAGAACGGGAGCTGTGTACGTTTAAGCGCCGATATTCTCAGCGCTGTCAAAATAAAAGTCCCGTGCCATCAAAATAAAAGTCCCGCCTCTGACATATTGGGTAAACAGAATTGGTGATATATCTTTGCGATATATCGGTCGACCACTACTCTAGATATGACTTGGGTGGCTCCTTTAATAAAAGCCACTGGAATTTTTTTTGCCCATTTTAACATTCGCTTGGCGAAAAAGTGTGATCACTTAGAAAAGAACAAAAACTTCACAGATGTGCTCATAACAGCTCATAATTTCATACTATTTAATCAGAACAATACGCAAGCTTACAGCAACCTCTGTCTCTGAGCACAAAATATTTATATCAGAGATGGAGGAACACAATTGTGGCCTAGAAAGGCTTTATGTGACAATGGTATGCGGGTCTAGCATACATATGTACACACACACACACACACACACACACACACACACACA
>NW_015517301.1:2226-3633 GCF_001515645.1 Sinocyclocheilus grahami | reverse complement strand
AAAAGGGTTTCCATAGGATCACACAGGAGAGAGACAGGGAATGCGATCAGGACACAATGGATCTGAACCTGTGAGCTAGCAGCTCTTGGAAGTTCAGTCAGCAGTGGAATGAGTTTCAGAGCGAGTCTCTCACTAAATGACCCTGTTTGCCTCCTCCACAGCTTCCAGGGGAAATTCAATTGAGCCCAGTGACATATTAGCATTCTGCTGATCAACACGGAGGGTGGACAATCCACTTAACGAGCGAAAAGACTGCCGCACAGCTCCTCAATATACGATAACATCACAAGCATACAGGAAGGTCACAGCTGGGGGTGACCACTCCACAGAACTCACTTGCTGAGACTTGCTTATACACACTGACTGCTCAAGACATTTTTTAGTTTCTGCGATTATTAACAGCATGTGAGATGGCCTTAAGCTTCATGACCTGATGTAATGATTCCAAACACACTTATAAAATACACAGAATCAAATACAGCCTGGTTTTAATACAAAGGGTGTACATATCTATTACATAATGCCAGTTCCGACACGTTATGGTCCCTTCTGAGTTTATATATTGTATTTTTCATAAACATATCAGTCCAGGCATTTACAACCATATTTCATATTCCTGCCCATATTAAAGAATCCTCAGCATTCTTCTAATAACTACATGTCAAATTACACCTTGTGCCACAAGCCCATTAGTCACTGACATTCCCCTCCTCAATAAAAAATACACCCTCCAACAAATCATTATTTGTAGCAACCCTATTAGAGCATGCTGACAGTAAACTTGCTATAGTTTTATGAGCTTGTAAATACATTATCCGGGCTTTTGACTGTCACAGGCGTGCATGTGCTGAGCAGTGCTATTACCATGTACAGTAACTCCATGTGTGTGTGTGTGTATGTTTGTGTGTTGATTGAAGTAATTAGGCACTCACTGGATGGACTTTAACTCAGCCTCACCAGCTAATAGCCAACAAATATATAAAAGCAATAAACTAATGGTGTGAGTAATTAAGCAAAGCTGTATTTACACGCGTGAGGGAGCAGCCGGCGTGGCTGGTTACCACTGGAGATCAGCAGAGGGTGGAGTGTTTTCTGCTTTGTCTGATAATCAGAGACTGAGAACACTCAAACAAATCAAAGCAGCAAAATTACATTTCCTGTCGGCATTCAAAGTGATATGAATGTAAATATTTTTACAAATATATAGGAAATATAGGAAAGTGATCAGGATATGACACAGGGTGGAATCAAACTTTAAAACACACAACCTTTATTTGTAAAATATATATATAAATTAAATATACATTAAATGTAATTATGCTGATTTGCAAATGACAGAATAATCAGATATAATCTAATGTAATTCTTCATAATTTCTCATTAAAAAGCATGACATCGTACTTTTTA
>NW_015517301.1:0-1174 GCF_001515645.1 Sinocyclocheilus grahami | reverse complement strand
AGAAATACCGCACTGTCACAGTCAAGAGAGCAACTCTTAAATCACACGGAAGAAGAGAGGCAGAGAAAGGAGGGAGAGGAGACATAGTCTGGCCAAATGCGCCCAACACTGCACTTTCACTAAAACTTTCATTAACGCGCTCGCATGCCTTTGTTTTTAATAACCACGCCCTCCTGTCTTGCCTCCCTGACGTAACACGTTTAATTTCTCAAAAATGCTTAATTACACCAACGATTCAAAAACAACATTAATCCAGAGTCAAATATTTGGTGGCAGATTTTCACAATGACAAATTCATATTCCCAAAGATCAACAGGCAGTCCTGATCATAGCAAAGGGCCAAGATAAGGTTGTTTAATTAGAGAACACGGTCAATTAAATCTATTATGTAATCTAGGTAATAAAGACATTTTAAGCACTATTGCTTTAAATGAGAACAGTTAAATCACATTAAAGGGATACATACCATTTGTTGCTAGTTTTAAAGAAGGCAAAACACAAATTTCAAATGTTGATTAGTATATGACGTTTTGCCACATATAAATTGTGCATCGACGATTTTGGATGCTTAGACTTGACTATAATTTTTTGTAAACGTAAATATTTAGGTTTTTTTTCAAGATGCTGAATTTTCCTCTGACTGAGTATAATCACAATATAGACATATTGATGCGCTACAGCTTTAAATAAGAACGATTCGCTCATGTTTTTGGGATATGTTATGTTACAGCACGTTTAATAGAAGACAAAACTCAAATTTCAAGTGTTGATTAGTATATGACGTTTTGCCACATATAAATTGTGCATCGACGATTTTGGATGCTTAGACTGACTATCATTTTTTGTAAACGTGACTATTTGGTTTTTTTTCAAGATGCTGAATTTTCCTCTGACTGAGTATAATCACAATATAGACACATTGATGCTCTACAGCTTTAAATAAGAACGATTCGCTCATGTTTTTGGGATATGTTATGTTACAGCACGTTTAATAGAAGACAAAACTCAAATTTCAAAGGAAAAATCTGCAACTCTGACAGTTGCGAATGGGTCAGACTACTCAATCAAACAGAAGGGGAAAAGTGAATAGTATGGGTAATAAATCACAAGCGCTCCTAAAGTACAGGGTGAAAATACAATAGACAGTTTTTAATTACACAAATATCAAACTCAT
>NW_015517300.1:2221-3633 GCF_001515645.1 Sinocyclocheilus grahami | reverse complement strand
TATATATATATATATATATATAATATATCAATTTTTTTAGAATGCATATTACTAGCATATAAGCACATATTAATGCATGACCATATTCTAGATCCCTTAACCCTAACCAATACCTAAACATAACTACTACAACAACAACTATCTTACTCACGATTAATAAGCAGCACATTAGGAGTCTGTTGAGGGAAGCCTCTGTGTGTTCCCTAATCTAAAGTGTTCTCAATTATACCCTCACATTCAGGCTCTACTGTATAAGAGGCTATTATATCTGTCTGTAGTGGGTTTAAGGCATAGTGTGAGTGCTTTACCTTTCCGGTACCAGGGCAGGTACCACGGGCAGGACACATTAACCGCGGTGCCCGGCGATCCATCGGGCCAACACACGTACTGATCAAACGTCCTGTTACACACCGGCCCTGAAACACACACACAGAGACACGTCAGCGACTGAAGCACTGCACAACTGCTGCCACACATCAGCCAGCGATCACGAGCCTGACCTGCGGCCGGCGGTGCGCTGGTCAAGCTCTGGATGCACTCATTCGTGTAGATCCTCCATTGCTCCTGCAGCAGCTTCAGAGATTTCCCAGAAGACACCTACAAACTCAACATGAGCCTTTTACAGGATCAGAGCCACTGCTACAATACTACAAATACACACAAAAGTAAATCATAATTCAATGATAAAAATAAGAGTTATGTTATATTACTATTATAGTATTTATTCATCTGTTAAATTAGCTTTTCAGTTTTCATCTTAATTTTAGTTTTGGTAATTTTGCTGTGCTTTTGTCTTTTTTATTATGTGTAATTTAGTCCTTAGTTAGTTGTTGTTCTTTAAAAAATAATAATATTTCACTTTTATTTTATTAGCTAGTACTTCAGCTTAAACCGATTTATTTGAGTTAGTTCTCAGTTTTTATTTTTATATTTCCAGTTTTCGTTTTAATTTGAGTAATTTTGTTGTGGTTTTCTTGTCATTTTTATTCATTTTAGTCAGATCAATTTCAAATGAATATGTCTATACAGTTTTTACTCCTCTTTCATTCACTTTTAGTTTGAGTTATGTTAGTACATCAAGTTAAACTAAATGAAAACGAGAAATGTTGCCTTGCCTTTATGTTTTGTTTTGTTTTGTTTTATTTTATTTCAAGAAACGTAAATGGTTTTGATGGTGTTAGTTTTAGTTCACTATAATAACCCTGTTTCCAAAGCAACATTTCTCATGTCATGCTTTCAGTGATTATTCCTTAATAACATGCCTCACCATAAAATGGCATACAAAAATAAAATAAAATCACAGAGTTGTTGATACGAGACTTCAGCAAAAATAATCTCTGAGATTTGAATTGGCGTTAAACGCTCTGTGTTTATCAGATCCTTCCTCAAACGCGGGTCGCACACCTCTTAAA
>NW_015517300.1:0-582 GCF_001515645.1 Sinocyclocheilus grahami | reverse complement strand
CACACACACACACACACACACACAGACACACACACAGAGACACAAACACAAACACAAACACACACACACACATATATAAGTGCAGAAAACATCACTGATAATGTGTTTTGGTGGAAGAGATCGGCTCCGTCCAGCGTCTCCTTCCACACAACATTAGACTGTTTTTCCGAAGCCGGAGAACATAACGAAATCTGAAACGTTTCTGCAAAAAACACCTTTACCATGGTAACATTTTTGGCTAAAACGTTTCAAATTCCATTCTGTTCCAATCTCTCTGCCGGATGCGAGGCTCCCAGATCTGTCTGTGCGTGTTCACGTCAGTCCTACAATGAAGCACGTTAGAAATATGGTTGTACTTGGAGAACTAGAAACAGACAAACTAATTCAGTGGCATTTAAAACTGCTATTACTTGTCCAGGCTTTTAAAAATACCTTATATTTACGTTTTCCACGAGTGTGCGGAGCCTTTTTTTCTATTCTTATTTCATCTATGAATGTTTAGGAGAAACATGTGAAGTAGAGTTTCCTGCTTTCATTTTCATACTCACACACACACACACACACACACACACACACACACAC
>NW_015517299.1:2229-3634 GCF_001515645.1 Sinocyclocheilus grahami | reverse complement strand
GAACACAGACAAACTCACAAACACAACTCTTATACTAGTAAAATTAATGAGTAATATTCAGAAATTAATTAAGATGAAAAACAGTTCTCCGGGTGAAAGGCTTCATTATTATTCTGGCTTTTAAATCTTCTATAATCCTGAAAATAGAAGAACTGAGCAGATGAGCTGTGTGTGTGTGTGTGTGTGTGTGTGTGTGTGTGTGTGTGTGTGCGTGCGCGGGTGTGTGTGTGTCTATGTGTGCGTGCGTGTATGAGTGTGTGCGCGCGTGTGTACGCAGTAGCAAAATGTTGCATAATAAATAAATTCTATAAGAATAACAAGAAATAAAAAAAATTAATATAATGTATTCCTGTCATGCAAAACAACATTGATAATAATCAGAAATGTTTCTAATAATCAGCATATTATACTGATTTCTGAAGATCATGTGACACTGAAGACTGGAGTAATGATGCTGAAAATTCAGGGGGAAAAACAGCTATTTGAAACTGCTAAGTAAATTACACTGTCAACATCGTCAGAATAATCCATCTGCCATCAGTGGTTCAACCATAACATTATGAAGCGACGAGAATGCTTTTTGTACACAAAGAAAACAAAAATAACAGTTTTATTCAACAATTTGTCTCCTCCGCGTCACCGTAGCGCCATTTTGGAGAGTATCCACTGAAGTTTGGGTATCCACAGTTTGCGTTCAGTGGATACTCTCTAAAATGGCGATACAGTGACGCGGAGGAGACAAATTGTTGAATAAAGCCGTTATTTTTGTTTTCTTTCTGTACAAAAAGTATTCTCGTCGCTTCATGAAATTCAGATTGAACCACTGATGGCAGATGGATTATTCTGATGATGTCTTTCATTCTTTTCTGGATCTTGACAGTGTAATTTACTTAGCAGTCAATGGGACAGTCACAAGCCTCCCGGTTTTCATCCAAAATATCTTAAATTGTGTTCTGAAGACGAACAAAGCTTTTATGGGTTTGGAACGACATAGGGGTAAGTCATTAATGACAAAATTTTCATTTTGGGGTGGAGTAACCCTTTAAGCGCTGGGGTCATTAAATATGTGTGTTTTTTCTAAACGTTAATGTTTTAGAGCATCAGATGTGACATCTGTTCTGAAACCAGTTCACAAAATGTACCTTCAAATGAAAAGGCAGTGCGTTGATGCAGCGAGACGCTGTCTTCTGTCTGCCTCTCTGCCGATTCAAACAGCACTGCGAGACAAAAGCTCCGTCCACCTCGATGAAACACTCACACAAGATCACACACTGAAACACGGCATGAATAAAACACCAAGAAACCACAACAAGGCAAGTGCCACAAGAAGGGTGAGATGAATAATGAAACTATCGAGCAAAGGGGAAAAAGGCGAAATACTGTGTTACTGCCAGTCAAGACCTTT
>NW_015517299.1:0-1200 GCF_001515645.1 Sinocyclocheilus grahami | reverse complement strand
GTTCAGAAATGACTAACGTGAACAGCGGCCGTGAGTCCTCGTGTTGAGAAATGTCTGCCAGGAGACACACAGAGAGAAATCATCATGACTTCATGAGTAACTCATGTGAAAGAGCTTTCAAAACACAAGATATCGCTGTAAAATGCCAAAACAGTCACAACGTTATGACCTCTAACAGGACAAGAAATATTTGTGCGGGAAGTTATTTTATCTGAAGCGACTCACTGTATGTTGCATTGAGTTCATGTATTTGATCGGTTGATTCGAACCCATGACCTTCGTCTCTCTAGCGCCATTTTCTACTGCTTGAGCACATTAATCCTGCTAGTAAACATCACTGCTGCAAACAATCAAACACAAACTAGTATTTACCTTATGGAAAATATCAAGTATATCAATATCTAAAAGCTCCATCAGGTAACTTAAACGAGATACAGGCCTCTAGTGAGTGACACCATTAATACAATTATTTTAATTGTTGTGAGTACTTTTATGTTCTATTTATGTAAACAATGCGTAACTTTGACATGTTTTAGTCACGGGGCGGCAACTCAATTAACAAGTAGGAAACTCTATATTGTTTTCACTGCTTTCAGGTGAGTTTAGTCCCTAAAATTACACAAATAATACATATAACTGTTCCTGATACTTTCTTACATGCAATTGACATGCTTCTGTTGAATATTTACTTTACAGAAATAGTTTAGTGTCTTCGAAAAAGTCAGTTAGCATCACAACTGTTGACTATAGAGGCTAACTATAGACTAATAGATTAGAGCTTTTTTATGAAAGTTTGTTGTGAAAAGTTGTAAAAATGTTTTGTTTGCTTTTTATATTTTGTGAATAAATACAATGAGTGACTACATTTGTGTGTGTATAAATTATTAGGCCTACATACGTTCATGAAATGGATAACCAGCGGTCAGCTCTACAGGGAAGGTGAAATATAACGAAGCGCTGGTAATAAGCTGAATATTCAGATTTAAAGAAATATTGCAATTTGTGACATAATAGCCTATGATGAATTATAAAGAAATATAAAAACAGAACTTAATCTATTTCTTTTATTATACAGTTACTATTGTTTTATATTAAAGTCATTTTACTTTCAAAGGTAACACAGTAAAGAAAACAATTTGATGGCAGCATGTGAAAAGTTTGGACGTGGTAAATACGTTTCTAAAACGTTACAAAGAGACA
>NW_015517298.1:3053-3634 GCF_001515645.1 Sinocyclocheilus grahami | reverse complement strand
AACTGTGCCATAACAATAATCACACAATTAAGTTTACCTTAATTTATGGGTAATAGTGATGTCTATGGTAGTGGAGGCAGGAGTATGTTTCCCAGCATGCACGCAGTATGAATTAATCATGCAAACTACTGATATTTGCTTCAGTGTTGTGTTTGTTTACCCTTTAAATGATGTTTGATGTGATGTTAACTGCATCTCTTTTCTTAAGTAGAGTCTTGCTCATCGTGGGTGTGTGTGTGAGGGTGTAGAACTGACTATTTTATAAAGATGTTTGAGCAAAGAAGAAATGCTGAAATTTATGAAAACTGATTTACAACCTTTAGTCATAAAAATACACACAGTGTGTGAGGGAGTGATAACCGTTACTCTAATTCCACTTCTCATCTGTGTAGGTGTTCAATCTTCTTTTCACATATGTCCAACATTTCTCCTAATATGCAACGAAGGTCCAACTTTTTTGTGAAAATGAGTTTAATTAGCATTTTAAGTGCCTATGCCTAATTAATTCATTAAATATACCACAGTGATTAGAAGTCAATCACATTCAATAGAGCATTTCTGTCAACCGCTCAAGTTTTCTT
>NW_015517298.1:0-1560 GCF_001515645.1 Sinocyclocheilus grahami | reverse complement strand
ATACAACATTTCTCAATTTTGTTTAGTTCAACTTGATAATAACTAACATTAAAACTGAAATAAAAAATAATTTAAACTGTATAGACATTTTAAAAAAAATAGTCTGACAAAACTGACAAAAACAATTAATTTACAAAAATTGAAACTAAAAATGGAATTGGAAAAAATATAAAAATAAAAACGAATTAAAAATATATGTATGTATGTAGCAAATATTATATAAAAAGGAAAGGATCTTTGTAACTTTAGTTCACTCTTTCATGAGTCCCTTATTATGTAATAAACTGATGCTTTTTTTTTAATCCAAAATGAAACTTTTGTTTGATAGCAGAATCAAGCTGAAAAAGCCTCAGCATGAAATAAATAATGGGATAAATTTGATATGCAGAAAATAAATCAATATCCATTTCCTTTTGTGTCTGACACATATAATTATTTCTTTCTTGTCTCTTTTTTTTCCTGAGTCTTCTATCACGTCCTTGAGGGAAGGCCTGTTTGAAATTGGCCTGTAATCATTTCAATCATATCAGTAAATTAATAAAATACAAGCAGCAATCTAGCTTCCTTTTAGCAAATATATTGAAATAACCCCACAGTGATAGAAAATGAAATAACATGTGGTGGATGATGTGAGAGACAGTTTTCATTTTGTACCAACTTGAAAGGGCGGTGGCGGGGAATTAATTCATGACTTCTGTGTCTTCAGGCTCTCTTATCAAATTCAGTTGGAATAAGGCCATTTCACACATATGCATGGAGAACTGAGAATTGTATGTAATTATTGCTTCGCACTGGAATACTTTACAGTGCTAAAGATACATTAAATTATAAGCATTATAACCATGGTAATTCCCTTGTCTGCTGAACAAGTAAAAAAAAAACGAATGTGCATTTTGGTTGCATTAGTGCAGACTACAAATGTTGACATGTTGCGTCTTTCTTTATTCTCAACAGAGAACTAATTTTAAAGAGCATCACACAAGATGCATTTGCTGTGACATGACGATATATATTAAAGGGGTCATATGATGTTGCTAAAAAGAACATTATGTTGTGTATTTTGTGTAATGCAATGTGTTTATGCAGTATAAGGTAAAAAAAACACATTATTTTCCACATAATGTACATTATTGTTTCTCATCTATGCCCCGCCTTTCTGAAACGTGGCGATTTTTACAAAGCTCATAGGTCTGAAAAGCGAGGTGTGCTCTGATTGGCCAGCTATCCAGTGTGTTGTGATTGGCTGAATACCTCAAGCGTGTGACAGAAATGTTACGCCCCTTACCATATTGTGTTTCCATCATACAGTCTATGGTTTCCATGTGTGAGACAAAGACAAAAAAAACCATCACAAACGAGGCATTTGTTGCATCCAGTGGGGACATAATTTATTGATTGTAATTACTTATACTGTGTTTTTACGCTTTGCGTTGCGTATTGCGCCGCGTAACCATAAAACTATGTCTGCATTTGTGATCGGAGAAATGACAAACAATAAGAGCTACTCTACACTGGTCAAACTCCGTTTGAATCATCAGTGGCAAATTCTTTAAATATAAA
>NW_015517297.1:1957-3634 GCF_001515645.1 Sinocyclocheilus grahami | reverse complement strand
GAATATGACCAAAATGCATCTTATAAGGCAACTTAATATCGCTGGTTTTTTGGAACAGTTTTCACTTCGAGAATGACTTAATATGCTGTCTACAGAGGCAGCGCACTGGGTTTTAGAACAGAGCGAATGTATCTCACTCCATGAAATCTTGCAGAAAGAGAGAGACAGACAGACAGACAAAGAGAGTAAATTAGGTGGAGCTGCTGCTTCTCCTGCTCCACTGCTGGATGTGCTACAGGTGAAGCACGTTTTATTTTCTCATTGAGGATTGCCAACAGCTCACTACACTACAAATGCCGCCTGATGTGGGCATATTTTTTTTAATGATGTGTATGATATGATTTAAATGTTTTTTAAGCACACTGTTTCTCTTTAGCAAACCAAATTTTCTTTTGCCTCTAGACTGAGTTTGTAAAGGTTGAAGGATGCAACTTCGAGACGCTCTGTCTTATGGAATTACTTCTGAAGTAGTAATGTGTTGGTGTCAGTGTTGAAGAAGCTACTTGTACACTATACACTAACTTAACCAGGCTACAAGCTACCCATATTAAAGTAGTTAGTTCAACCACAGTCAAGCTAATGTTTTGAAAAGTAATCTAGTTGCACTGCACGCCATCTAGCCACAACTTAAAGGGGCAAAATCTATTGAAATTAACATGTAAGTACTTGCAGAGTCTCAAAATCAGTAAAAAAATTATTTTTGAACAGCTTAATTTGCATGAATCATCCAAATGAACCAGTTCACTGGAATAAATCAGATTATCCGTGCTTCATTTGCAGAGTTGTTATTGTTAACTAAAACTAAAAGTACTAAAATTGTTTTCGGAAATTGAACAAAATACAAAAACGTAAAAAACTTTATTGAAAATTAAAAATGCTCTATCGGCAACTAACTGAAATAAAATAAAGTTTAAGTGTATGTACTAAAACTGAAATAAAAATAAGGCTAAACAGAAATATTTAAAAAAACAAAAATGACAAAATCACATAAGAAAATTGCTAAAACTTATATGAAAGTTAAAAGCTGCACTATTATGAAAACTACCATATGTTAGTTACCCCAATAAACCTCAATTGAGTGTTAATGTATTTATTGATTTATACTTTCACTAGACAACATTTATGAAACAATACAGTTGTGAATAAATCATTCTATTGAGGCAGTTTGATTAAATCGTTTACTGGTTTACAGTTTATCTGTACGATTCATTCACAAACCATTCTGAAACCAAAGCAACTTGTCAACTTTCTGATTCACTTTCTTACTCATATTCTTCCACAGACTCTGATGCCTACAGTAAGTACATGCAAATATCAATTACTGTAGTAAACCTTCTGACTGTTTCCCATGGGTTACTTTAACTTTTACTTGAGGTACCTTCATGAGGGTATCTTTTCTTATACAGGTACTTACAGTAAGTATGATTATCAGGTACTTTATACAACATAGTGCTTGTGTCTATAGTGTATTAACCAAAACTCTCAATCAACTCAGTAGCAGCTGTTTTCTCAAATGTGCAGAGGAATTTAAACTATATTAAAGCTGTGCCTCTTAAAATATTTACAAGACATAATATCTCACGGAAACCTAAGCTCTCTATTTCTATTTCTCTCTCTCATTCCCTCCAGGTGGTGCAGGATGGGATTTGGATATCATCCACATACAGTTGTTCTGTC
>NW_015517297.1:0-419 GCF_001515645.1 Sinocyclocheilus grahami | reverse complement strand
TGTGTGTGTGTGTGTGTGTGTGTGTGTGTAAGTTCTCATGGTATGATCCAGGGTTGGGGGATGGTACAGTCTGGATCAAGACAGAGAGCAGGGAGTGCTGAGGGGAACATCTGCCTACCCATCTGCTCAGCCTGGCTAGACACACACACACACACGCATGCACACACACACGCGCACACACACATACACAGTCCTGCCTAAAGCCACCATTCCATTACATAATCATAATCTCTCTCTCTCTCTCTTAGTAGGTCATATTGTTTGACTTATATAATATCAAAAGTTGCTGGTACAATGGTCTTTTGTAATTTTGTCTTGTCCATCAACTTGCAAAAACACTTTTTACTGTACATTAACACACTCATAATAAGAGTGGGCTGGAGAGTTTAAAAGCAGAAATGTGAAGCTTGAGTTTTATT
>NW_015517296.1:0-3635 GCF_001515645.1 Sinocyclocheilus grahami | reverse complement strand
CTCCTTGGGCTAAACACGGGGACAGGAGCCCTCCTTGGGCTAAACCCAGGGACAGGAGCCCTCACTGGGCTAAACTCGGGGGCAGGAGCTCTCACTGGGCTAAACTCGGGGGCTGGAGCCCTCTCTGTGCTAAACGGGGAATAAGGAGCCCCCTCTGGGTTTAACTGGAGATCCAGAGCCCTTCCTGGGCTTAACTGGGCATCAGGAGCCCGTCCTGGGCTGAATGAGGAATCAGGAGCCCTCCCTGGACTTAACTGGGGATCAGGAGCCCTTCCTGGGCTCAACAAGGAATCAAGAGCCCTCCCTGGGCTAAACGAGGAATCAGCAGCCCTCCCTGGGCTTAACTGGGGATCAGGAGCCCTACCGGTGAATTGGGCGGTCGGCGGGCTTGTGTGAGCCGCAGCCGGCGGGCTTGACATCAGAGCAACCAGCAGGCTTGACATCGGTGCAGCCAGCAGGCTGGAGAGAGCCGCGGCCGGCAAGCTTGACTGTGGAATGGCCGGCGGGCCTGAGACAGCGGCGGGCTTGAGTGCTGAACGGCCGGCAGGCTTGGGTGAGCCGCAGCCGACGGGCTTGGGAATGCCACAGCCGGCGGGCTTGACTGAGGAAGGAGGGGACTACTGTGTGATGCCTCTGGGCTGGTGGAGAGGAGACGGGATCTGCTGACGAACCGAGCCAGGTTGATGTAATTGGGCAGGGTCCACCTGGACCCTGCCAGTGGCATCCGTTGAGCGACCCCCTCATCCAAACCACTCCGGAAACAGTCCACCAGAGTCCACCGGTCCAGGGAAATCTGCTTAGAGCAGGTGCGGAATTCCTGAATGTACTCCTCCAGTGGCCTGCCGTCCTGATAAACTGCACATAAACGTTCAAGGGGATCCATCGAAAAAACCAAAAGAAAACACTTTCAAAACACGGAGAGTAGGGGTGCCGCTTACTGTTTAAAGGTCTCCTATTCTGTCACGTTTCACTCAAGGGTTTAAAAATCAAAAGGGTTTAATGAGGGTAACGCTCAGAACACAGGGAACACTGGAGACATCAAGCAGACAACATGACATTTAACAGCAAACGGGAAACACTGGGAAACACGGGGTACAGTCCACCAGAGTCCACCGGTCCAGGGAAATCTGCTTAGAGCAGGTGCGGAATTCCTGAATGTACTCCTCCAGTGGCCTGCCGTCCTGATAAACTGCACATAAACGTTCAAGGGGATCCATCGAAAAAACCAAAAGAAAACACTTTCAAAACACGGAGAGTAGGGGTGCCGCTTACTGTTTAAAGGTCTCCTATTCTGTCACGTTTCACTCAAGGGTTTAAAAATCAAAAGGGTTTAATGAGGGTAACGCTCAGAACACAGGGAACACTGGAGACATCAAGCAGACAACATGACATTTAACAGCAAACGGGAAACACTGGGAAACACAGGGTTTAAATGCACAGAAACGAATGGGACACACCTGGGAACAATACGAACTAAACGGGGACACCTGGACTCAAATTAGAAACAATCAGGGAGCAGGAACAGGAAGAATACCAAATAAGGGCAAGGAAGGCACATGGGGAGCAAAACACACACACGACAGAAACAGAGTCTGACAGTCGGGGGGCCAGTTCTTCTCTGGCCAACAACTTTCAGTTTTTAACTTTCATTATCAAGTTGTTATTAACTGTACCATTGAAAAAGCTGTTTTTAAAACCCCTGTTATCCAATGTACACACGCTCTTTTAAACTGATTTATGTACAGATCTTATGAAACAGGAGACAATTTCTTTGATGCTTTAAAACGTTTTACCAGTTAAACCAGTGACATTGATTAATAATGTAATCATAACTTAAGCAATTAAGATTTTCAGTTCTACTTTCAGCAGAGGGAGCAAAAGAAATTACAGAGTTATCATATAATTCAATAAATCATATGTGACCCTGGACCACAAAACCAGTCATAAGGGTAACATTTTTTAAAATTGAGATTTATACATCATCTGAAAGCTGAATAAGCTTTCCATTGATGTATGGTTTGTTAGGACAATATTTGGCTGAGTTACAACTATTTGAAAATCTGGAATCTGAGTGTGAAAAAAAAATCTAAATACTGAGAAAATCGCCTTTAAAATTGTCCAAATGAAGTTCTTTGCAATGCATGTTACCAATCAGAAATTACGTTTTGATATATTTACAGTAGGAAATGTACAAAATATCTTCATGGAACATGATCTTTACTTAATATCCTAATGATCTTTGGCAAAAAAGACAAATCGATAATTAAGATCCATACAATGTTTTTTTGGCTATTGCTAAAAATAATACCCCACCGACTTAAGACTTGTTTTGTGGTCCAGGGTCACATATGTTTTAACCTTATATGTGACCTTGGACCACAAAACTAGTCTTAAGTAGCATGGGTATATTTGAAGCAATAGCCAACGATACTGTCAGCGAATCACCACAATCACCAGCTCTGGACTCCATGTCCCAGAATCCTCCCCGGCTCACACCTGTTCTCAGTCACGATCACCATCACCTGAGTTCTGATTTCCCGCACCTGTCATCTGCAATCAAGGCACCATTCATAAGCACGCTCCTTCCAGTCACTAACTGTTCGGTCTACCATTCAGTACACTGAACTTAACCAGACTCTCTATATGCTACTTACCTGTTTGTACTCTAGATCCCTGAAGTTCTTCCTACGTTGCTCTCCTCCGCTCCTGGATCCTGAACCCTCCGTTAACCTGCAAAAGAACCAAATATCACTACTCCGCTAAGATTAATTGAATTGTCATTTGTGTTGGATACTCACCAGTCATTGCTCCATTCGATCTGCCTCAGCCATATCTATCAATAATCCTGCTATTCATTCACTTACCTGTTGTCTCCAGCTTGATTTGTGACAGATACATTGTATGGGTCAAAATTATCTTTTTTTTTTTTAAGCCAAAAATCATTAGGATATTAAGTAAAGATCATGATCCATGAAGATATTTTGTAAATTTCCTACCGTAAATATAGCAAAACATAATTTTTGATTAGTAATATGCATTGCTAAGAACTGCATTTGGACAACTTTTAAAGGTGATTTTCTCAATATTTTTATTTATTTTTATTTATTTTTTTGAACCCTCAGATTCCAGATTTTCAGCCAAATATTGTCCTATCCTATCAAACCATACATCAATGGAAAGCTTATTTATTCAAATGAAATAAATCTTATGACTGGTTTTGTGGTCCAGGGTCACATATTGTTTTTCCTTTACATCGTTAAAGGGGCGGTCACACTGCACTTTTCGTTCCATTGACTTCCATTCATACACATGCGAATGCGAAAGATCGGAAACGCACTGCGTTCCAAAGTTGAAGTTTGGTAAACTCTGACCTGCGAATTCGCATCAAGTGAAGACGTGTGACCAGTAGAAGATCGATACGTCACTGTGTGACCTCTCTGTACAGAAATTTAAAAATGGAGGAAGCGCTAATTTTAGCCATTGTGCAATGTCCTATTTTATATAATACATCTTTAAAAGATTATAAAAATCAAATAAAAAAAGAAGCAGCATGGTTCGCGGTGTCAATGGAAACAGGAACAGATGATGTGTATATATATATATAGAGAGAGAGAGTACAATATAATTACTATACA
>NW_015517295.1:2667-3637 GCF_001515645.1 Sinocyclocheilus grahami | reverse complement strand
TTTTTCTGTGAAACATTTCTGGTGACAGCACATATTGCAAGTACTACTTTATTGCTACTGTCATTATAGCAATTAGTGGTTGTTACGGTATTAATTAAAGTTCATCCAAAAAGGTACACGCTGCCAAAAGATTGCTGCTGCTCGCTGTGCTCTTATGAAATGCCAGCCATCTCGTCTTAATGGGGGACCAAGCAAATTACTTTCAAATTTCTCTCTCTCTTTCTCTCTCTCAGATGCAGACACAAACCATTTCCCATCTTTGAATAAAGTATTCTTTTCTAATATGCAGTCTGTGCTTCGTCATTTCATGGCTAGCGGAAGCTTAAATAAGGAAAATGATAAGAGCTGAAAATAAGAGCGGGAAATGTGTGACATTGCTGATGCAGAATGAGAGACGAGTAGGCCTGTTATTTTTAAATGTCATTTTTAATTTCCTAAATTTAAATGAATATAGAAGCAGGTTGTCTAAACAAGCGATAAATTGCAAAGCTCATGTCAGAGTTTGAAAATACATACTTTGTCTTTCAGTAATGATGTAATATGCAATTCTGAGTTTGTTTCTTACGCAACATGATGCATCGCAGTGTGCACTATATCGTATCGTGAGTTACGTGAGCTACTGGAGCAGACAAATAAGAAATCTAGATCTCTAAACAGACAGAGATGGGGAAATGCTGACGTGTGGTCCCGGCTGCACAGGGTTTTAATTGATCACTCGTTCATGAAGGAGGGATGGAGCGAGGGAGGGGTGAAAGTTAATGGTGGGGAGAGAGGGCAGCGTCTCAGCCCCTGGGTGGATTTACGAGGGAAAGCACTCGCGCATCTCATACACCGCCCCCAAAACTGCCTGAACTGCCAAAACACTACAAACAAAATGTTATAAACTACAATGACCTGTAATTCAATAAGAGATTATTAGATTCTGATGCAATTATGTTAAAATCAAGGCCAATTAAGATCACAAATACAT
>NW_015517295.1:0-1531 GCF_001515645.1 Sinocyclocheilus grahami | reverse complement strand
ACAAGGGAGAGAGAGAGAGTGATTGAGAGAAAGGAATGGGGCTGTTTAGGGAAAAATAAAACAAGATATAAAGATGCAGGTCTGTAAATGAATGTGGAAGGAATGCATAAAGATGAGTAAGTGAGAGAATTTTACAAGTGTCCTGTAGGTCAGGGGTTTTCAAACTTTTTAATGCTTAAACCCCCAATTATGATTTATATGCTTTACACATTATAATTACGTGAAAATATTATTTGGAAAATATGTTTTTCTTAAGATGACTATCACTGTATTTCTTTTTGTATCTTATCTAAAAAATAATAAAAAAATTCTATAAAGTATAGAATAAATATTTATAAAATACAATCCCATGATGATCCTATGATTATATCATATCAAATTAGGTAAAGTTTAATTTAAGATTTAAGTTTAATATGTTTAACTTTTATTTGTCTGTATTTTGTAACATTTAATAGTAGTAAAAATAATAATGAAAACATTTTATATGTTATTATCATAATATTTATTAATAATAATAATAATTAAACATATAAAAATGTTTACGTTATAAATAAAATAATTATTAATACTTTACAATGTGACCCTTTACATGTTACAATAATAATAATAATTATAACAAGTAATAACATAACTTTAATATGTAAACCTGTTACAGCATTATTATTATATTATATAATTAATATTATAATTATTATTTTAAAATGTTAAACTTTTACATGGTAATATAATAATAATAATACTTTTAAAATGTAAACCGTTTACTTGTTATCATTATTACTAATAATGTTTTTAATGTTTTCAATATTATTCTTAAAAACCCTGTGGATAAGCAAAAGCAAACACCACTGTAGCATGTAAAAGCAATAAAATAAAGATTCAGTGAGAATGCTTCCTGGATTAATGACCGTTTGTTTTTTTTCATGGCAGTCTCATGGGAGCATTTGTTAGCACTGATTTGGCTCACTAAAATACCTTCAGTCCAGCAGAGTGACCACAAGTGGCCCTATGAGACCACTGCGCTCTCTCAAACACAGTATCCCTCCTTCAGACTCTAATCGTTCAAGCATCAAGCACTTACAGGCAAAGACACACGCTCACTCTTCAGACAGCTGCGATCTGAGGTAAAGCGGACCAACACTTCATCCAGTTTGACCTCTGCAGATCGTTGCAGTTTAGAGCTGTATTGATTCCCTCTAACCCCATGGACAGCTTCATCCTTCGATCCTGCAATGGCAATTTATTACATTCTCGATCCCTCTTAACTTTACAGTGCTTTTATGATGATGTAATTATGTATGTAAATAGAGGGCGGAGCGTGCTACAGTCTCTAAGTACCTATGTTTATGTGCGCACCATGGGATATAGTGTAAAATGTCATGTAATGCTGAAGATCAGCTGTATTTCAATCATTGTCATATGGACAATCTGTCAGAAACTCCTCTGTTGGACTAAATTCAGTATGAGCAAATACTACAGAATACCTTAAAGCAGGGGTGCCCAACCCTGGTCCTGGAGATCTACCTTCCTGCAG
>NW_015517294.1:2900-3638 GCF_001515645.1 Sinocyclocheilus grahami | reverse complement strand
ATAATTAACACCTTTTTAGTTTTTTCAGAATTTAGCTGTAGGAAATTACTAGTCAACCAGTTTTTAATATCGACTATGCAATATAGTATATGCACTATGCAATAGTAGCCTATTGTTCATGAGTTATGATATCTACTGAAGCCTTTATGGTCACAGTCGTAGGGAAACAGGTAATGCTTTCTTCAAGTTCTGTTATGATCATTACCACCTGAAAGCCTTCCTTGGGGCAAAATAGGACAAAGCCGCACACACCATTATATTGAATCCATGTGTTGTGTCTTAAAGTAGCTTTAACAAAGATGAATCTACATTTAAAATACATAGTGAAAACTGTGCAATGCTATTTTACATTTGATTATTAAATGTTTGTACCTGAACACCTACAAACCTGAAAACCTAAAGCATTGTTTAATTTGTATCTTTGTTTTATTCATTTATCCGTGCTTTTTGCATTATTTCAAATAGGGCCCACAGGTACAATCTCTGCCGGGGCCCCGCATATCAACAGTAAACATGTAGAGTTGTGCACAGCAACTTCACCTTGTGTTACATACAGAAATAACTGTCTGATCTGCCGGAAAATTAAACTGTACAAAATTAGGTCAATAATTGCTTAAAGTTAAATAACAAATAAACAAGCAGAACTGTTGATTTTTGTTGAATAGAGTTTTATTTATTTATTTTTATTATTTTTTAAAGGAAATCATGGAACATTTAGTTGTAAAATCTTGATAAAAA
>NW_015517294.1:0-2040 GCF_001515645.1 Sinocyclocheilus grahami | reverse complement strand
GCGACTTAACACTGCTTTTGTGCTGCAGGGTCACATATGTGGTTGTGTTTGGCTTTCCTGTTTTTAATTTGTTTGTTGCTCATTCATTGTGTAGTCGACCGTATCCGTGCTTAAATGTGCCTTAGAAATAAACAAACTAGATACTGAACTTGAACATTCCAACCTAGTTATAATTATCTGTAAAATCCACTCTCGATCAGCCTCTATAAAGAACCTTTTGTGCGATGGAAAGATGTTGAAGGTTCTTCATGGAACCATCGATGCCAATAAAGAACCTTTATTTTTAAGATGTACAGGTGAAATACATCCAGGTCACTTCCTGTGTCACTTCCTCTTTGATCAGGTACATGGCGATCATCCACCCGATGAAGCCACGCCTCTCAGCAACAGCCACAAAAGGCATGATCGCATGCGTGTGGATTCTGGCTGCGTTTCTGGCTTTTCCACTCTGCTTCTATTCCATAACCGAAGTGAGGCCGCACAGGACGGTGTGCTACGTGGCCTGGCCGCGGCGCGATGACGACGCCTTCATGTGAGAGACAGACAGCTGTCGTTTCCATTGAGTGTGAACCCTCTGTTCCCTGTCACAGGTTGATTTGCATGTGTGTGTTTGTTAGATATCACGTGATCGTGGCAGTGCTGGTGTATCTCCTGCCTCTGGTGCTCATGGCTGCCACCTACAGCAGGGTCGGACTCACGCTGTGGGGCGGAGGATTTCCAGGACGCTCCTCAGAAAACCTCCAGGGTCACCTGCAGGCCAAGAGAAAGGTGCTTGTGCTCTTCTGCTGATCTTCTCATGTATCATCCATATCTTCGTTTGTTCATTTAGAACAGCGGTTCTCAACCGGGGCTTAAATTAATAAACTAGAGGCTAAAGTTAGTGAACAAACTCTGATGTTTGAATGGACAGCTATGTCAAACAAGCGAAAGCACATGCTGTTCGGTGTTCTGGAGCTGAACTATGGCTTATACGATGTTCTGATCCAGAGATGTTCCTCTCATCCTTTTTAATGGAAGTCTATTGAGTGATTGCTAGGGTGCTGTGTGGTTGCTAGGGCGTGGCTAGACAGTTGTCAGGCAGTCTGAGTCCAAAGAGCCCACCTGTTTGTCTCTACAATGTTCTGAACCAGAGATATTCCTCTCATCCTTTTCAATGGAAGTCTATGGGGTGGTTGCTATGGTGTGGCTAGGAGGTTGAGATGTCACTATTTATAGTCTGCTTGCTAGTCTGAGTCAAATGAGGCCTGCTTGAAGTCTCCTGTCAAATATGAAGTCAGTTTTGTCATAATTACAGCAGAAATACTGGTAATATTTTAGCCTATTTGATTTTTTTAAATGTAGTTGGCCGCGCACACGTGTGTATGTGTGTGTTCTCAGTTTTATGGCCAAGGTTGTTGTGATGTTTTTGTAGGTTGTGAAGATGATGGTGATCGTGGTGGTAACATTTGCCATCTGTTGGCTTCCATATCATGTGTATTTCATCGTAACGAGCTTCAACCGGAAGCTGAAGAGGATCAAGTCGATCCAGCAGGTGTATCTGTCAGTGCTGTGGCTCTCCATGAGCTCCTCCATGTACAACCCCATCATCTACTGCTGCCTCAACAGCAGGTACCGCTCACACACAAACATCACCGAATGCATACATTTAAAAATGTATTTTAGATATGATTTACATTTGCATTTACAATTTACGATATGTTCTTCTTAAATTTAACTTTTGTAGCAAACTAACGTGTCATTAACTCTTTCCCTGCCAGCGTTTTTTTTAAAAGTTGCCAGCCACCGCCAGCATTTTTGATCATTTTCACAAAATTGGCATGGCCCCCAGAATAATTTGTAGTAAGAATACTTGAACATATGTGATAGGTTAAAAAAAAGAACAGAGCCTCTGCTTAAGAAAAAAAGTTTTATTCTAGCTTCATGCATTCTTTTTATCAACACTTGGATGTGGTTAAGTTTAATAATAAAAAAAGCAACATTTTGAAAAAAAGAAAGGAAAATAGTGTTTTTGTGAAAGACTACGTCTGGATCAGATTCAGA
>NW_015517293.1:23810-24846 GCF_001515645.1 Sinocyclocheilus grahami | reverse complement strand
AAGGAAAACTTGAAATCGCATCATATGACCCCTTTAACAAACCTGAAGGGACTGATATAGTAATGTGTATTTATGAGGAATTTGGCAACCCAAGCAAAGAATCAACAGCCTATCAACTAACATTAGCCATCTAGCTTGGCTGCAAAACATTTAGCATGTTTCTGAGGCATATGTATAGACTGTATTGTGAATCTACTTTTTGCAAGATATTTGTATGCAAATATGGCCCTAACATAGTACATACTTGAAATGTATATGTATGGGGCTTTCTTTGTCGCTTTGCTACTTGCTAATAAATATACAAAGCAAAGAGTTTTAATAACTGGAGAAATCTAGCTGTTAGCATTCCCACATATCAGCGCTTGGCTGGTGCTTTATCCAATGACATGAGCTGTAAACATTTAGTACTTGTGGCATTTATGAAAGATATTGTTTAGTATACAGGTATGGAAAGCAGTAGCAATTTAGAGCAGTCAATTAAATTGTCTTTTTCATGATAAAAATGGTCATTTTGTGGTTGTGATTTGGAGAAGAACAGGTAAATTACAAAACAGATTTAACCTCATGCAGTGTCTTTATTTTCATATGAACCGTTACCATTCAAAAGTCTGGGGTTTGTGAGATTATTTTTTTTAAATACTTTTAGTCAGCCAGGATGCATAAATTGATCACAAGGGACGGTAAAGACTTTTATATTTTCACAAATAATTCAATCAAAAATGCTGTTCTTTTGAACTTTCTATTCTTCAAATAATCCTGAAAATGTATCACTGTTTTCACAAAAATATTAAACAACTGTTTTTACATTGATAATAAAAAAAAAGTTTTTGAGCACCAAAGTGGCATTTTAGAATGATTTCTGAAGGATACTGAAGACTGGCGTAATGATGCTGAAAATTCAGATTTGCCATCATAGGAATAAATTATATTTTTAAATAGAAAACTTATTTTAAAATGTAATAATATTTCACAATTTTGCTGTTTTTATTGTATTTTTATCAAATTAATGCAGCCTTGATGAGCATAAGAGACATTT
>NW_015517293.1:21844-22670 GCF_001515645.1 Sinocyclocheilus grahami | reverse complement strand
TTTTTTTACACATCTTTAAATATTTAAACATGTTTTTAAACAGAATTGGAAATATTTACACATTTTAAATATTACAAACATGTATGATGTACACTACTATATTTAAATATAGTTTCATGTTATTGTAGATTATACATGTTTATGCCTCACTTTGAAGACATAAAATACATGCTCAAAAATGTAAGATAAATAATGCCTTATTTATTGTGTATTGCTTTTACCAATCTTGGTTTGTTTTCTCAATTACCGGACATGTTCAGGGTCAGATTAATTAGTGGAAGCTCTCATTTATCTCAGCCGGAACCATAGGCCGGAATGCAGTATTGGCTTGTTGTAATTGAACAATTGAGTTTAACCACCTGTGCAGCTGAAGCAGTGCTTTAATGAGTGGACTGCATTTATGGCCCTGTAAAAGAAAACAAACCAACAGTGCCTGTTTCTAGAGACTCGTGACCTTGAGAGAAAGATTGTTTGAGAGGAGGCTTTTAAGCTCTTTTTGGAGTTTAAAATTACACTTTTAGGAAAAAAGACAAAGATTGGGTCCTCTGTCGACGTGTACAAGGGTCGTCTTGTGGGTTCAAGGTTGTGTGACTTCTCATCACATTCAATAAGCACATCATCTGTTCCATGTGTTTTTAAACTCTATATTTTCTGAGAGAACTTGACTACTGTAATATGTTTTTGAACCCTCCTGTGTATAAGTTATTGCTGCTGCTTGGAAATTGTGTATAGTTTGGAGACATATACAGAGCAATATATCAAGCATAGACCAATAATTCAGCCAGAAATGACAGTGCTATAGTGTTGGCTTGAAGTTGTTTGATAT
>NW_015517293.1:2539-3638 GCF_001515645.1 Sinocyclocheilus grahami | reverse complement strand
TTCACAGAGCCTCTATCTCAAGGCGGCACAAAAGCTTGTTTGTAGGGAGAACTAACTGAATGGGATGCAAGTTGTCTTGATAGAATCTGAGAGATATATTTGTCTCGATATAGATGGCTAATTGCACCAGTGCACCGAGTCCTTTCAGAGCCTTTTCTTTGCAGCCATTGACAAAGCGGGCTCCGCAGGGCCACATTATTGTGAGGTTCCTTCTAGACAAGAAAGCAAGACCCCCCAGTCCCTTTCCCCTCCCTGCACACACACACCTCCTTTTTCACAACCCCTTAACTCAACTGATGTTGGCCACTCTCGCTTTTGTTAAGGGTGCATTTGGCCCCTGTCCACTCTTGGTGTCGTGGCTCTTAATGGGTTTCCTCGTGCATTGATCAGAGTCAAGTCCACAGGGAGGCTGCTAGACCGCAGAGGGACCAAAGGGCAAGGCCTGAGGGAGCCGGAGGGACTCTTGACAAGAGGCACAGCAGTAACAGTCTGAACTCCTGTGGCACTGTCACTGCTGCATCTCGCCTTTCTCTCAAGGGCTTGTCAATCAAAAACATCCAGAATAATAGCCGCTGACCGGACATCAGTCAGACCAAGCGCCATTTGATAAATAATTTGTCATGACTGCATGGAAAATCAAATCACTCCAGACTCAACCATAGAAATTGTGCTTTATTTAAATGACAATAGGAAGGATGGAGTCTGACAGGGATGCGTCTCAAATATAGGATACTCAGGGTCAGCTACTATTATGTTCTAGCATTTATAAGCAGGGCTAACAATAAGTTTTTTCCCTGCTTGCTTGTTTGGGCCAGATTTCTAACTGCCATGTTTCACTGCGGCCCCAAAACAAATATTTTATTTTATTTTATTGTAATAATAATAATAAATAATAATACAATTATTATAATTAGTAGTAGTAGTAATAATAATAATACATTTATATTCTTATTACATATTTTTTACGTTTTCTAATTTTTTGTATTTTTTTATTTGATGACTTATTTACATTTATCATTTTAACTGTCCAGTCATAAATGTCACATTTACACTTATTACTTTATTATAATAATAACAATTATTGTTATTATATTTTTTT
>NW_015517293.1:0-1088 GCF_001515645.1 Sinocyclocheilus grahami | reverse complement strand
TATCAATGCAGTACAATCCCACAGAGCCTCATCTGTTTAGATGCTTGATGCCGATAAATTGGCCATCTTGATGACGTATTATAATGGCTCATTCTGTCCTCATCTAACGATCCACTCTTCTAGTCATTCCAGGATATTTTGGAATTTGTAATTTGGCTGAATACGTTTACGTGTAGAGTATAATCTAGGATGTAACATTAAATAAATCTGCATGAGCATGTTTTGTTTATTAATTGATGTCACTCTGCATGTGAAAGGATCATTTTGGCTCTATACATAGCTTGTCATCTCCATTAGCAGTCCATTAGTTAGTGTACTTATCATTTGAATTCACTTTCCGCTTTTCAAAAAAACAACAACATCAACAACCACAAATTGTATTGTTGGAATTAAAACATCAACCTTTAAAGAAACCAATAATATGCTGTAATATACATTTAATTTTAGCTGGGTTCAGCTATATAGGAAAGACACATTGAATTTCTCCAGGAATTATGCATTTAAACACTTTTCTGCTACATCTGAATTTTTGTGTTGAATCATTGATAGGTTAAATAGATGTTTTTGTTCACAGTTCAGCTTTATAACATTTATTTGGTAACACTTTATGCATTAACTAACACTGACTAACAATGAGTTATACATTTGTTACAGTATTTATTCATTTTTGTTAACATTAGTTAGTTAATTGTTTATTATTTCATGTTAGCTCAGATCCATTAAATAATATTGACATATACAACTTTTGATTTTAATAATGTAAGTAAATGTCGAAATGAAGATTTAACTAAAATTAATAAATGCTGTAGAAGTACTTTTCATTGTTAGTTCATCTTTCTTAATCATATAGTTATCTAATGTTACAAATAAAAACTGTTTTGTAAAGTGTCAACTTTTTTTCCCACCATAACAAAATGATGATGGTATTACTTATTGGGAGTTTCATAGATGGTGACAAAATATATTACTGCAATTATGCAATTTTTTGTCGGTGCCGATAGCCTAGTGGGCAGTGCGCTGACATGTGATGCCGTTGCGTTACGGGTCTCCCAAGTTTGAATCCCGATCCCCCCCCCCCTCGCTCCCCC
>NW_015517292.1:1881-3639 GCF_001515645.1 Sinocyclocheilus grahami | reverse complement strand
GGGGTCTGAATACTTTCCGTACCCACTGTATATATATGACAAATTTGAATCTACATGTATTTAAGGCCAGCCAGAGTATGTGATTTTTGCATCCATGTGTAAAGCTTGTAGATGAATCATGACTTGTTTGTGAAAACCTATGCAGATTTTGTGCGTACAAATACAAGTACAAATAAAACCCAATGCCACTTTGTCTAGAGACCAGAGGCCAATTAATAACCACATAGCAACCAACCAGAGCACCCTAACTAACCAACCTAGCAATGCACTGTAAATAATAATTTAATACATATTATTATGATGTCCCTCATGTGTTTGTTTGCATGTCTGTCTGAGTGTATAATTATAAGCAGAGCGATTCAGGAGTGAAGTTGCTTCCACGACTGAAAACATTAGTTTTATTGGATTGTGCATTGGTTTGTTGGATTGATGCCATGTCTCTTTGCTTTGGTATGCAGTTTATATGTCTTGGAGGGAGTCGTGAAACCTTCCGTCACTTAGTTATCACCTCCATCACTAAATATACACTTGTGTTTACCAGTCCACAGGGGTCGAGACGTAAGGGTGTCTATAATATCTGTTATAGTGGGCTTTGCTTTGACGGGACAGTATTTCCACGAACAAATCGTTTTGAGTACTTTTGCAGTTTTGGCTCCGTGTCTTCAAGACATTACGAACACTGCTGTTATGCTCGAACATGGACGAATCTCTCAAACTATGTACATTCCTAAAGGAGTAGTTCGGCCAAAAATTTTAATTCTCGAATTATTAATCATGTCGTTCCAAACCTGTATGAATTTGAAGAATGACAGTGACAAATTAGGCCTGTTCCTCGTACAGTCTTATCATATGACTCCAGAGGAGTTTAAATATATAGCACAAAAGTCACATGGACTAGTTTATTGATGCGTTTAGTGTGCCGCCATTCGTTCATTTTATATAGTATGTGTTTTGAATGATACGTGATTGATTACACAATGACTAAGGACACGGTTTTGGGTGAACTTCTTTTAACATGTTAAAACCATGACCATGAAGCTGCAGCATGAAGACTCATCTTAAAGTAGGTCAAAATTGATTGACAGTTGATAGGCATGATATTTATGACAGATTCCTTAAGGTTTACTCTTCTGAAGGCTCTCTCTCAGTTCCAGGGGAAATTCCTGTTATTATGTATTTTTATAGAAATGTTGATCATGGGACTTTCTGGAACTGCATGCAAAACTTGTAAATTCATGTCAGTGACAGCCAGATTACAGTTTGTGAAGATCTTTGTCCGTTATTGTTTTGGCAGGCGATGTGAGGTGTAGGTTTTCTTGGCTCATGTTAAACAGAGAGGCACTTACCCCATTAATCTGGAGAGAGCATTGAGAAAATGCTGTGAAATTGTCTAATGACTCAGGAATTTGCTTTGAATGCAAAAACAAAATGATTTAAGACGGTTAGCATTCACAACACATGAGTATTTTTGTATGTTGTGAATTTACCAAGTCAAGATTAATAAACAGCTTTGATACACACAAAGAGATATTGTTTATCTTTGTAATTTAAACATGCGATGATGTTGTGAGTCATGTCATAGCATTTCTGTTTTTATGATTTAAGAGTTTATGATGCTGAATTATTATTACTGCATATATTTTGCTCGAGGCATGTTCATATTATTTATTTCAGATAAGAGATGGTTTAGTGTTAAACCAGTTGAAAACAGTTAAAACTGGCAAAAATCTTTTCATCCTTATGAATTGTTTTTTTTTT
>NW_015517292.1:0-1160 GCF_001515645.1 Sinocyclocheilus grahami | reverse complement strand
TCACACTCACACTCACACACACACACACTCACACTCACACTATCACACTCACACTATCACACTATCACACACACACTATCACACTCACACTATCACACTCACACTATCACACTCACACTCTCACTCTCACACTCACACTCTCACTCTCACACTCACACTCTCACTCTCACACTCACACTCTCACTCTCACACTCACACTCTCACTCTCACACTCACACTCTCACTCTCACACTCACACTCTCACTCTCACACTCACACTCTCACTCTCACACTCACACTCTCACTCTCACACTCACACTCTCACTCTCACACTCACACTCTCACTCTCACACTCACACTCTCACTCTCACACTCACACTCTCACTCTCACACTCACACTCTCACTCTCACACTCACACTCTCACTCTCACACTCACACTCTCACTCTCACACTCACACTCTCACTCTCACACTCACACTCTCACTCTCACACTCACACTCTCACTCTCACACTCACACTCTCACTCTCACACTCACACTCTCACTCTCACACTCACACTCTCACTCTCACACTCACACTCTCACTCTCACACTCACACTCTCACTCTCACACTCACACTCTCACTCTCACACTCACACTCTCACTCTCACACTCACACTCTCACTCTCACACTCACACTCTCACTCTCACACTCACACTCTCACTCTCACACTCACACTCTCACTCTCACACTCACACTCTCACTCTCACACTCACACTCACACTCACACTATCACACACACACTCGCACCATCACACTCGCACCATCACACTCACACCATCACACTCACACTCACACTATCACACTCACACCATCACACTCACACCATCACACTCACACCATCACACTATCACACTCACACCATCACACTATCACACACACACACACACACTATCACACTCACACTATCACACTCACACATCCCACTCACACATCACACTCACACTCACACATCACACTCACACTTACACATCACACTCACACTTACACACTTACACACTCACACTATCACTATCACACTCACACTATCACACTCACACTATCATACTCACACTCACACTATCATACTCACACTCACACTATCATACTCACATCATCACACTCACACTATCATACTCACACTCACACTATCACACTCAC
>NW_015517291.1:2130-3640 GCF_001515645.1 Sinocyclocheilus grahami | reverse complement strand
ATACTTTCCGTACCCACTGTATATATATACATATTTCAGACAGGATCACTTTGGCAGGTTACTTGAGTTTATTGAAACACAATTTATCTTTCGCGGTGTGGTTCCTTATGGGGGTTCTTGCTCCAAAATTCATTGAACATACAAGAGCTTCAACATTAACCCCCCGGAACCATCAGCTTGGAAATACATAGACAATTAAGACACTTAGTAATGTCTTTAAAAGCGAACAGTGGTAATCGTGTAGATGTGGCAGTTGGACGTCTATACTGTAGCTTGGTTATGAGAATGAGTGTCTCTCAGCAGTGAGGTCCATGCCAGCCGGGACTTGAAAGCCTTAGTGATCTGAAACAAAAGAAGATGACAACCAGGAGGTGCACAGTAATATGCTCATGCTTATAGTGGGGAGGGAGGGAGGGTTGCAAGCAGTTTGAGCATACTTATCGAGCAGTAATGCCACGTATATATGTCCCGTATCTAATAGGAGAATGGTAGTGATTGGAGCGATTTGACAGCTGGTCACAGCACTATGCCTATGTGGCCTGACTGAACTAACGCTGCGCTCGATATATATATAAATTATGTTCTTCCCTTTAGTTTGCATTTATTCTACATTTTATTTCTTTTAATGCATTCTTTTATTTTAATGCACTTATTTTACTCTCACACTGTTGATCTTCCTTTGTTTTTCGCTGAATGAATGTAAACATTTTAGATGTATAGGTCCTCTGTGAAACATTTTATACTGTTTTATCACTGTTTTAAAATGTGCTATAGTATACCTACAATGCTTTCCTGCCATATGCCAGACCATAACCTCCCTTTCAGATACACATGCACAGGTTGGTATTAAAAGAATCATATTCTTTTCATGAACTGCAGTTCATGTGTTCCATTTCTGCTTATATGCAATATAATACAGAATATCTATCTGTAAAAACACACAAACACACTCTCCATCATAAAGTACATTCAAAGTCCACCTTGACCTGTTGCAAACGCAATCCTCAAAACAGTAATGCTAAGTGCTGTTCACCCCGACAGGCTGCTTGGCGGTGCTGGTGGGTGGGATAATGGCCCGGGAGGACCGTGATTATGAGAGGGGAGGGGCCAAGAGAACACTTCCTCTTGCCGCGACATCATTTTTATTATCCACTGCCCATCAGAGGTCCTTGAGAAACATGTACTTTCAGCCCGGGCAATCATTCATCTGGGGTCCTGCTCCAAGAGACATGGAGACAGAGAGAGAGAGAGGAACAGGGGAATATCGACTGATACCCTTCAGCGGTACAGAGAGAAGAGAAGAGCGAGACAGTGAGGGACAGAGACATGGAGATAAAGAAGTGCTGACCAGCTGCGAGCATGATTACAGAATGCCTGCCCATCTCTGTTAAACTGATATCAGCAGCCAATCATAATTAGAGCCCTCCGCAACAGCAGCCAATCAAATGTCAGCTCATTGTTTCATATCTTTGTGCCAAGGGTTTACGTGCACTGTGAATTAATGTTGGGA
>NW_015517291.1:0-1526 GCF_001515645.1 Sinocyclocheilus grahami | reverse complement strand
CATCTTCTGGAAAGATCAGGATTTCATTCAGTGTAACATTCACAGTGCAAGGGTATTCTCTAAGTAAGTGTACATTGTTTGTGTACAGCAAGTCATTGGGCCTTTTTGCTGTGTATTTGCGGTGCAATCGCCATGGAGTTATGGACAGGACACCAAATACCATTACTGTCCCTGGAAAACAGGGACATCTGCTCACCTAAGCCTATGCGTTTCATTCATGTTCATTCATACAAATGTGAACACAGGAGAGCAGAAATGGCAGCATCTGCATGTCTCTTGCTGCTTAACAAAGTTCAAGTTTAGATCTAACACAAATGTTAATAAATTGTGCATATACACACACATACATACAGGGCCACATTAAGACCTCACTGGGCCACGGGGCTATGACTTGGAACAATACTGGTAACCAAACAGTTTCTGTGCCCCCATGACTTCCATAGTATGACAAAAAAAAACACTATTGGAGTCAACAGGGACCAGAAACTTTCTGGTGGTTACGGATATTCTTCAAAATATCTTCTTTTATGTTGAGGAGAACAAATAAATTCATACAGGTTCAGAACAACTTGAAACTGAGTAAATGATGACAGTATTGCAATTTTTGGGTGAACTATATCCCTTTAAAATCTCCTCATATAATGCCAAGATCTCATAATAGCCAACTAGTGCACATGCATTATCTTTAACTATTAGAACTATATGAACAGTTAAACTAGTTTTTACACCACAATGTGTTTAAATGAAAAGCTTACATCATGATGCGCAAAATGAGTTTCTCAACCCATAAGCGAATATACTAGGCCTATAGAGTTTGTTCAAACACAAAAGCAATATACATCTATCAAGTTAATAATCAAACTAACCTAAACATCTGTGGGGATGATGACGCTGTGTTTTTATCTGCTCCATGTGTCCGGTCCATTTGCCGTTCCACAACTCCCACTTACTGTGTTGCCGCTGTTTTTGAGCATTTTCTGAAAAAACGACATACCCAAATAAAAATGTCTGTAGCTCTTGAACCCTATGGTCTATATTTATAAATCTGGTATTGTTTGAAACTAGACACTTGAACCTTTGTTACTCTGGAGTCATAATAACTCAAAATTAGTACAGCAACAGAGTGAAACAAGGTAAAATGTACATGAAAGTGACTCACGATATCTCTGAATGAAATTCACTAATGGAAAAATGGATGAGGCTTTGACGTCAAATGCCTGAAAACACCATAAAGCTGAATGTCTGAGGCTTTGACGTCAAATGCCTGAAAACACCATAAAGATAAAGCTGAATGTCTGACCACATTTTTATTAAAATTTGAAGATGATACTCCCAAAAATGTAGTTTCTGTAAGCTTTTATTAAAAAAAAAAAAAGTCTAGGCGTTTTTTTCAAAAAAGCAATTTTGGAGACTCCAAATTGACACCTGGTAACCAAATGAAGCAAAACTACATAATGCATATATGTATATCAATCCAGAAATGCTCTGCCCACCATAACACACAAGAAAAAACTATTTCTGAACAG
>NW_015517290.1:3090-3640 GCF_001515645.1 Sinocyclocheilus grahami | reverse complement strand
TGTTGTTTCCTCTTCTCCTGCTCTGTCTGTCTTCTCTGGTGTCCTGAAGGCAGTATTTATGTGATCCCCAGGGCTTAGTCACTCACCCACCCACCTCCAGTAGGTCATTTCAGCACTCCCACTTACTAGCACTTGCCCACTGAGAAGAAGTGATTTTTTTTCTCATTCATTCAAAAAAGAAGGGGCTTTCCAACAACCTCACATTAAGCTTAAGGACACAAAATATAACAAACGAAGACTGTCTTGTCTTTAATCAAGTTTCTTAAAATAAATTGTGCCCCCTAAATATAAACATAAGTATTATTTAAAGCATCTTTTGAAATAAATATAATACATTTAATAAACATAAATATATCATATAAATAATTGTAAGAAATTGGCTTTATGAATATGACTGTATTTATGTAAAAACAAAAAAGAGGAAATAAATAAATAGTACATATTTTAGCAACTGGATTTTTTTCAGCAATTGGTTGTATGAGCATTAAAGTACTTAAGAACAAGAAATATAAATAGTATATACAGTGGGTATGGAAAGTATTCAGACCCC
>NW_015517290.1:0-1788 GCF_001515645.1 Sinocyclocheilus grahami | reverse complement strand
TTTAAGGGGGTCTGAATACTTTCCGTACCCACTGTATATTTTTAGCAATGATCTAAAAAAGTATAAATGTATTTATGGAAAATAAGGATAAATAAATAAATAGTATATAATTTATCAAATTGCTTTATGAGTGTAAATGTATTTATGGAAAACAAACAAACAAATATATATTATGCATTTTAGCAGTTGGCTATATGAGTGTAAATGTATAAAAATATAAATACATTTTTCATTTGTTCACAGTGGAGGAAGGTAAATGCAGGTAATGAGCACCAGAGAAAGTTGTGTTTGGATCAATTCCTGTCAAGAACCATGAATGGGCATTAAGTCATTCTGTATTTGAAAACATTGGGAAACCCCTAAGCTGAAATAGTGCCAGGTGAGCAGCCTCATTGCACAATCTCCTTATATTTTTCAGCAGCATTGATGAAGCTGAGTGACGAATACATACAGGTGTCTTGCCAACACAGCTCTATTAACTTACAATGTTGTGCAAGTGTATTCGAGTGTGTTGTGTTGACATCCAGGTTCTGAATAGTTTTGTGCCCAGAGGCAAAGGAAATCCTAAACCATAAAGGGCCATGAATTACCCTAGTTTCTGCAAAAAATGCAGAAGCCATCAGCTGTTTAGTTCAGAAAAAGTTGCCTAATTGCAAATGAGGATGTAAGAGTGTTGTTAAGTGATGTAATCATATGCTAATTTCACTGATATGTGTCTGTGTCCGTTTTTGGGGAAATTCTGTTACACACACCTCACATAATGTAAAACACTGACGAAATATTTGATATCATTGCCTTTTCTAGTTATACACATCAACAAATGCATCAGTAGTACATTAATAAACTGTGACACAAACCTGGCAACGCCTGGCATATTACTAAAAGTATCTTACATGTCTCTATTTTGGACATTCAAATTCATTTCCTCTCTCAATTGTACACTTGATAATGAATCAGCAGCTACAGTGAGGGTGGTGACTGCCTGTATGTTTGCTCTTCTAAGAACATGAATTAAATTAGTAATACAGAATAAGGTCGATGAAAGTGATATGGTTTTTAAACCGAACAATCTAAGGCTGTAAAGCCAAAGTGGGACAAATCTGAACATTTAGTAATTGATTCTGACACAGTGATGGGAAAATACTGCATAGAACCTGATTGTATTAAGACATTCTTGTGTCTGAGACACTTCCGACACAAATGCAATATCCTTTTTAATTATTTCATCAGGATTGAAACACAAACTTGATCACAATCAGGCATTAATCAATTTCAACAACATAATACCGGAGATGCATAATTGCCAATAATTAGACAACATGAGAAACCAGGAAATAGTAGCATTCAGAATTCAAATATAAAAGCTTTTTTACATCTGCCATCCATTCTCACATCAGTGCCAGTGTTTTCACATGCATAAATGAGCCCCATGTCGCCTTCTGAGGATTCATATGTTGTTTACTGAAATTGTTTCTTTGGTCATTTTCAGATTGAGTGGACGCCAAGGGCAAGGGACACATGTCTGAGTTGTTTGTGACATGACATAAAACATTTCAGCACAAGTGGATCCCAGTTGAGGTTTCGTCGCTTGCATGTTTTACGCCCAGAATGTTTTCATAAACAACTAAAAAGTGGTTTGGAACTGTTATATGTAGGCCTACTATTTTTCTGGTTTACCTGAATTTAGAGTGAACTAATATAGAAAACATGACTAATATAGCAAAATATCGAAAATATTGAGAGCATTTTATCAGAAATAGTTTTTATGGTCCACTGTAATGTCTGTAT
>NW_015517289.1:0-2195 GCF_001515645.1 Sinocyclocheilus grahami | reverse complement strand
TGATCACCAAGTTTGAGATTTTTTTTGGTCCTCTTAAACGCACTTGCATATGCATATGGACGAAAAATCTCAATACAACAATCAAATATTTAAACGGCCGAAAAAAATCTACAATATATAGGCATATAGTTCATATTATCGTATCAAAAATGATTTCTTATAGCAGCACTGAAGAAATAACGTGTCTGATTATATATAAGTGTTGGCACGTAGCCTACTTCAGTAGTAGAGAAACGTTCCCTATTTATTCCTCGAAATTATGATTTCTAAATGTTAATATTCTGGTGCTATATATCAATGTCTAGGATGAACTCGGCGAACTTGTCTTGTTGCAAGGTGTCTCGTCTAGCTGTGTCCGATCCGTAAACAAATCCTATCCAGTCGATTCTGTTCAATGAATCTTTTGACTGCTCTGAACGACTCGTTTACGAAAATAAATCATTTAAAATATTAAAATGAATAGAACGTAATATCAATTATGCGGTCCACTGTTCAAATATGTTTTATTAAGGCAGTTCGAGTGAAATAATCGCCGAATCGTTTTTAATATTTCCCCCCAAAACGAATCATTAAAAGAACCGATAGCAAAAAGGAGTCGGGTTTTACTCTCGTGTGGTGAACGCGCGAACGCTGTTACGTAACGGTACGTATGCAGACAACTACCTGCCCACTTTCTGAGACATAAACATATCAATATTACGAATAAAGTAATGATACCTAATTTATTCGTATCCTAATCCAGCTTCATTATGGATAAGAATCGATGTCTCGTCACGTGGCCCCAACAACATTGCCTCTTTAAAGCTTTCCTCAGGAAAAACAGTGACCTCGTGCACCCACCGGAATACATGTCTATAACAGCCATATCTAAAACAGCCCATAATAAACCTAACAAGCCCATTTGCGCAAATCCGCTGCCATTTGGTTGATACTTGAGCTGAAGGGGGACAGGAGGACGTTGCATCGACGGGTTTGTCTGTCTCCACTCGTTCTTTCCCATTTTTCCTCCGTACACGGAAAGCTCCCTGCCCCCTGATCCCTCAGGCGCCCGGATGCACACCACACCAGCAGCAGCAGCAGCAGCAGCAGGCAGTCAGTCAGTCAGGACAAACATGGTCGCCAGAGCTGGAGGAAGCGTTTAGGAATCTCCGCGCCGAAATTCGCCTCATTAAAGCGAGGGCTCTTACACTGATCCCCGAAGCACGTTAAAGCCTCTCCGGAGGACTGGATTCTCTTCTCGGTGAGTAAGAGCCGTGTCATTGGCCGCTGTCATGCCGTCGATAATCCGTCAATGGATTATATTCACGCGACAGGGAATATTTTCAGAACCACGCGCTCTGGAATAGGACGAGGCCCGCGCTTTACTTTGTTACTCGCGTGTGCAGCTACATGCGTCTTTGAGATGTGACTATATTGTCTTTAAAGTGAATGTATGTTAAGGAGGGCTACGTGATTTTTCTCAGGGTCAGATTTGTGCGAGTCCACTGGTATTTAATGCTATTAACCGCTTTGTATTAAGCATGGAGCTCGTTTTGCAAGTATGACACCTCTTTTGGTGATTTGCTTTAATTTGAATTGATATATTCTGGTAAAGGTGGGACTAGTCAGGTAAGAGCCTGTCGAGACACAGCAACGGTCGGGCTGCGGTGATTTGAGACATACACGTGATTGTAACGTTACATTTTGTAACGTAGAAGCACTTCTATTTACTATAAACTCTTTTTACACGATCCACAACAGAATGTAGCACATAAATGCATTTGTTAGTGAGGCAATAACACGCGAGCAGTAGTGCCTCGTGCCACATGTAATCACAGCTGTGGTAAAATTCACTACCACAGACAGGGACTGTGATCTCGCTTTTACTTACAAGTAACAATAAATATGTAAGCTTGTAAAAGGTAAGTGAGACTCTAGTAAGTTGTATCCACATAAATCACATAAATACCTATTTAAAGGACTGATATTTTGATTAAAACACTGATTTATTTGTGAATTAAAGGAAATTCTTCGACTAGAAGTTACAGCCCCTGTTATAAAGTAACGTTGCTATGCAACAAAGATAACAAACGTTTATTTTAACTGAGCAGTGATATGACGAAGATGTTACTATCAACCTTATTTTGCAACATGAAAGATAAGGTATTTTCATTCAATGTTCAAGACTTCCGATTCATTTTAGCTGGTAAAAAAAA
>NW_015517288.1:21907-23217 GCF_001515645.1 Sinocyclocheilus grahami | reverse complement strand
TATTTATTTATTTTTATTATTTTTATTTACTTTTTTGTGCAGTTACAGCATCTAACAACAGGGTCAAACAGGACCACGCTAACCAGCCTTCTTTATTATTTAACCCTTTGGTATAAAATATAAAAATATAAAATTCAAGAAGGCCTGAAGAAAATTGAAAATAAAATAAAAAAAACTAAGAGAGAATGAGCTAGCAGAAGAAGCTAGGACAAGCCATTTCTTTAAATAAGAATTGTTAGTAGACTATGTGGCTATAAAGATTGAGGAATAGAATTTGATTGAATAGAAAGAAGGAGAGATTCATGAAAAAAATCAGACATTTTCTTGAGCAGTAATTCCTGAAGAAAAGACAAAATGGGAGGGTTAACATGCCAAACTCCCACAGATTCACACAGTAGTAGTAACAATCAACCTCACAAATGTTGTTGACAGCCTCAGCGTGCTACTGAATTATCTATCATTAGTCAATCAAAAGAGCCATTTAGTAATGTATCTTTGCTTTGTGTGATGCACAATGCTGGATTTAGTTTGTAGCTTTTATTAAATAATATACATACATAGAATATGTCACACTGAGATGGCTGCAAAGGCTGAAAAAAGGAAAAAGGTTTCAGAAATATAGATGCAAAATTAGGAAGGGAAAAGAACAGCCCTGTGCAGTGACGTTATAAACCAAACATTACACATATACACATACATTACACAACCAAATATTACACATACCTTTATTTATTTCAGCTGCATTTTCTTCCCTATACTCACCATGTTTGTATGTTTTAAAAAGCTCGTGGCATTATACTGTAAATTGTAATGTATTTCATTGTGCTGTACATTAACATATAGTAGACTGCATTTTATATGGTGCTGCACTGTACGTTGTCGCAATGTCTTTGAGGCTGGGAGTATCCACCAAGTTCTTTAGTCTCAGATCCCATATCTCTGACGAGTAAACACACATCTCCCTTTTTTGTAATGAAACTACATTTTCAAAAGAAAAGAAGATTCACGATGATTCATTAAAACATATAACACAATTCATTTTAATTAGAAACACTACAAAACATACTTACATGGCACTCAGGATGTGTTATATAGTAAATGTCATCTTCACAAATGTAACCATGGCACTTAATCACATTTTAACATGTTATCAAATATGAGGAACGTTTTCAGACTTATAAATATCAGCAACTCCACCAAATCACATATTTTGGCTCAGGACCTGAATAAAATGATTGAATTGAATTTTTTTAGCTCTATATTATTTTATATCACACTATATGAGACATAAACCCTAATGTTTCAAACAT
>NW_015517288.1:19577-20407 GCF_001515645.1 Sinocyclocheilus grahami | reverse complement strand
GCATTCACAAGGTACTATCAGCTTTAAGGAAAAAATAAAAGGCTGAGATGGACTCCTTTAGTAGTGAAGATGCATATCTCAGCCTTTTTAAAAACTACCCAGATTTGGTTTCAAAGTCACAAAGCTATTATTTAACTTTCTAGGAAACCTTTCCTAAAGTAAAAGGATGTGCAGTGACTGCAAAAAAGTCTTCCAGTGAACCTTTGAGTATTTTAGAAATAGTCACTGTATGTAGCTGACTATGAAATAGGCCAATGTTTTTGGATCATTTATTTTGTTATAATGTTTTTGTATACTTACTCAGTAGTTGGATTTGCTTGTGTTGTGTCAAATTCTACCCAGCCATGCGACTCTTTGAGGTGAACTAGAGCCGTTTCTTCTGGTTGCTGGAGTGGTGTAGTTTTTGACATTCTGATTGATTCTGGTTCTTTTCTTTCGGGATAGAAGACAGATGTTTACAATGCCTGCTGATGCTTTGGATAATTTTAATCTGCCCAGCCAACAGTTGCAACTGAACCGTTTTTGGCTAGAATATGCTTTAAAATACAGTATGTGATCATATTAATTGCTCAATCAATTAAAAGCATTCACAAGATACTATCAGTTTTTAGAAACCGTTAGGTAGCACAGGTCAGCACAGACCTTACTATTTGTGATGAAACTGGATTTTCAAAAAGAAGATGGTTCATGATTTCACAATCAATTAAACTGCCGTCATAAAAGTTATTTACATGATACCATGTCTGGGGCATTCAAGATTGGTCATATAGTAACTTTCAACCTCCCTTTCTGGGATTTCTAAATTGGAAAAAGAAAAGCAGCACTTATCT
>NW_015517288.1:0-374 GCF_001515645.1 Sinocyclocheilus grahami | reverse complement strand
TTTTTTTTTTAACTCACAGTTGACAGAAATCTTGATTAGAGGCTCTTCCTCTTGTTGCTGGAGTGGGGTTGTTTGTGTTGTGAAGATGGACTCTGATGGTTTTCTTTCAGAAGATAAGAGAGACGTCATGTTTACAACACTCGCAAATGTTCTGGATAACTTAAAGTGCTCAGATAACAATTGCAACATACCTTCTTTCCTACCCTCCCCTGTACCACTGCTGACATCAGACATGCTAACTTTCCACAGGGAAAAACATCAAGTCCAATTAGCTCTACATAGCTCTACTACACCATTTATGACCATACAATTCACTCAATCAATTAAAAGCATTCACAAGGTACTATCAGCTTTAAGGAAAAAATAAAAGGCTG
>NW_015517287.1:2278-3641 GCF_001515645.1 Sinocyclocheilus grahami | reverse complement strand
AAAATGTTAATACTGAAGCATATAAATGTACATGCCAGGTGGTTCTGAGAGCTTGGCTGCATTATTTATCTCTTTACTTTTATGACACTTGGCATGCTATGATAACCCCCGATGGAGTGAAAACAGAATACACGCTGACTAAATTGCTTCATTATCATGGAGGTGAATCAGGAAAGAAATCTTGAGAGAAGTGAAGCTATTTAAATGGAAACCAGGATTGTCAGGCGTACAAATTGTAAAAGTTTAGAGATTTCAAACAAAGGCCTGAAAGGCTTCAAGTTATGTAATGAGCCTACAAAACTGAAGAAACAAAGGCCAGATGTGAACGTCTTCCCCTCTTCGATAGTGACTAATGCGTTAATGAGGTTGCAGGAGAGCTGGATGCACTGGAAAAAGACTAACATCATATTTATCGTGAGATATCACACCCTTTGGTGTTCAATGTATTGTACTAATACTGTCAAATGATTACAAATCAATTGCTTATCAGAATAACATTACAAAAAGCACCAATCAATATCAATATATTTCCATATTCCATTTTATAAAATGTATGCATATGGCCCTATTTTTTTTTCTTTTGCATTATTGAATTATTTATCCATTCAATCAACAATTACACATAGTAGAGTGTACCATAATGAAAATGCTTTTGTCATTAAAACCTCTCTTATTTGTAAAATGGAGAAAAACTATTTCTTCACCTAATTTAACCTTTGATTCTGAGCTTCGTGAGGTCATACGTGGCAACGTCTCCTCTCTAACCTAAGACTCCTTGATGTTGAGGCTAAATGTGAAAACATACCTTTTACTGCCTCTGGCTAGTATATCGTCTATAACCATTTCCAAGTCTCACCGAGCTGAAAGAAAAGAAATGGATTTTATGTTCTCTTTAAAAAGAACTTCCTCAAAGTGAAGAAAAAAAGTGTTCTCCCTGACATCCAACTGGTAAGGTGTGTTTTATTGTTGCAGTTTAAAACATTGGCTCTAAAACAGCAACTAGTTGCATGATGAGATCATTTGATTTCAATTTGTGTGGTGGAATATGGAAATACTGCACCAATTAATACAGAGAGGCATAACCACTCAGCTTCACTTAATCAAAGATGTTTCGAACAGCAATAAAAATGGTCTCCTTGGCAGCTTTGTGAGGCATAATTCAAACTTATCTATTCATTAGGTAAAAAATAAATCTGCTGAGCTAAGCACTAATATATTTTTCTCTGTTTCATTTCGGTTCTCTTAGACTTCAGGATTAATCAAATAATGAGAGGGAACAACAACTATAAAACAGAGGTCCAAGTTCTACATCCAATGGAAAATATCAATTCCTTCCAGGCTTTTTTGGTCCAATTCTGCTGGG
>NW_015517287.1:0-1648 GCF_001515645.1 Sinocyclocheilus grahami | reverse complement strand
TCACTTAAGGCCATTATGATATAATCTGTTTGGCATTATAAAAAAATCGAAAGAAAGAAAGGAGTGTTCATTGCAATTTTTCTATATACTAGGCAGTAGTGACTTTCCTATCACTTGTCTAACTATAATTCACACTGATTTTTTGCCATCTCCATAATCTCTCTTTACCAAGAATCAAAGAATGTTCTAATTATGGCTATTAGGAAAGACTCTTTGATGTAATCGTTTGATGTGAATATTACTGTCTGCTCTCATTAGTCGGGCCTGTCAAGTTCATTCTCCGTTACGCTCACCTTAATGTTCGTCTCAGTGTTGTTAGTCCACTTACAGTTACTCTGTCCAACATCAGGTCTGGTTAATTAAATACAGCCTTTTATTTCGCTCAGAAGGCAATTTGTTTTGCAGCTGGCTTAACAAATTAAATCAAGTGCTAAGCATTTAAAAAGCACAATAATCAGTTATTTATAACATCTGAAATTACTATCACATGTGTGTACGTGTGGGAGAGAGAGCTGGGCAGCATAAGAAGGCTCTTTTTTTTGCAGCTGCATGGGTAAAATCCTCTTCACAACAGACTCAAGGGCATGGAGGAGGACAAAAGTTTAATCTCGCCATGTTTTCCCTCGCAGGTGATTAGGTTGGTTGAAAAACGCTGCCCTTTTAACCCCTTGCTTGCAACAATGCCTTGCATTCTGCTCTATACAACCACATGATAGCATGCATTTTTATTTAATGTACTGTTCTTGTACAACCTGAATGTCATCGACAAGTGTAGTGACAGAATAATCAAGCTATCATCTGTATCTGAACTTTTCACATCAGATTGATTTCACTACTAATACTTGCTGTGCAATGCTGACCTCTAGAGTTAGAATATGGCAGTGCTAATTCTAACAAGACATAAATATGGGCCAAACATGCATCATAAATTTCATCCTCAATTCCCTATTAGTTATTCAAAAGATGTTTCCCTTCACTCCACAATTACACATGTTGCTGGCAAGTGTTTTGACTATATTAATGTAGCAGCATCATAACTGCAAAATGTAACCCAATGACAAAGTAACTGAAAAGTGACATATTAAAATACTTACGTTTAATAATACTCACTTGTGCAAACTGTATGAACTCCATCTGCAATGATGTGCAAACCTGATCTGCTGTTAAAATGGAAGACCGCGGTTAGTTATCACACTTTTACTCCAAAAGACATTTATAGAACACATTGTTGCAATACAACATATAATTCATTTATTTCACAAGCAAAAGTGTCCAATACGGGGAAGGGTTAACCAAGATAAAGCAAGTAGATTGGTCATGTGATATAAACCTGCCAGCATGAGAGATGCTCCATGTAAAATACATTTCTACACTACCAATGACTGGATTTGTCATTTCATATGAATATTTTTTAACATATTTTGATTATCGAATGCACCTTTGAAGCCTTGGCAAGTGGCTAGAAAAAAAAAATAAAGACGTTGAATATTTTTACCAAAATATTTTACAGAATATAAATATAAAACGTTATATAATATATTCCTTTATCAAATATATTCCTTTTTGTGATGAACGTTGTCATGATCTATTTATTAATTTAAAAATTGATTTGTAAAGCTTGTAAAGTTAAATTGATGAATGATCCTTT
>NW_015517286.1:2451-3641 GCF_001515645.1 Sinocyclocheilus grahami | reverse complement strand
GCATTAGTAACACATCTAACCCCATGTCTGAGTGATAGGGATGACGCCTCCACTCTCAGGTGAGACGCCATCCCTCCCAACCACGAGGCCGCCAGGCACCAAACTTACAACGAGCTGAGAGTTAGTTACAAACTAATTACAAAGTTTGTTTTAGGTGCAATTTAAAGAAAAATGAAATAAAGATACCAAGAAAAGAAAACAATTTTTAAATTCTCACCACCACCTAACTCCACCCTACCCTACACCAACTCCCCACTTCCCAGCATGCACCGAGAGAGAGAGAGAGAGAGAGAGAGAGAGAGAGAGAGAGAGTGTGTGTGTGTGTGTGTGTGTGAATTACCTGCATCTGTGTGTCTCTCAACAGTGTCTGGCAGCAGCTTCTCTACTAATAGTAAAACTGTAAGTTTATCTGCTTCAAGAACAGCCCTGTTATTACCTCGCTAGTGAGAAACGTCTTGTAGTTTTTTTGGTTGTGAACTATTTTTCAAGAACGTCAACTCCATGAGAGTTCGTCAGTACAGTATGTGTGTGTGAGAAAACAGAATAAAAAAAGAGTGCTTTCTGTAGATGATAATGAAGGTAACTTAGTAGGAAAAACATTTCTATCTTATTAGTCATATGTTTATGCTTGTTCAGTCCCTTTGTGGGTTTTGGTTCAATTGCTTTTGTGAGGACTCTGAAATAACTGAAATAATTTGAAGTGATGTGGAACTGTAAAGTGGGCGACAGAACTTCTTCAAAGCTGTATGTTTACTTAAAAATAATTGCATGCCACATAACAATAGAAATGATAATAAATATGTTCAATAGCTGAAAAGAGACATTGTATTACAACTCTTCAGCACAATTGTTTTAATCATGACATTAGCTAGTTTGGGAGACATATGATGTTGACATCTGATTCACAGAGCTGATCTCACCAGGACAGGGTTTGAGTCTCATGGTCTTCTGTGCGTGACTGACGTGGTTCTTCACGCTGCAGCTGATGTCTCCATCAGTTCCCTCATCCAGATTGATGCTACTGTTTCCAAACATTGGCCCTTGTTTTATTATTTTTCCGTTTAGAATCCAGCTGTAGATGATCTGATCGCCCTCAGATAAGCAGGACACTGACCTCTGATTGGAGGAGCAGCTGGTTGAAACTCCCAATGAGCCAATAGGAGCTGGAGGGAGGGACACATGACAGTCAC
>NW_015517286.1:0-1492 GCF_001515645.1 Sinocyclocheilus grahami | reverse complement strand
TAAGTTACTGGCCATTCAGAACTTTACAAACCATTACAAAAATATAAGAAAAAAATCACTGCTTAGATACAATTTTATATACCATAAAAACAATGTAAAATATAAATAAAAACAAAATTTAAAAAATCAGCAATTATTTTGTTATAACTTCCAAATATATTTCACTCCAAAATCGACATTTACATTTAAATGCACTCTACGAAAAGTCCGTAAAAATAGGCCGCAATGTATCCTATACCCTAATATGCAGGTTTTTACCTGTTCTTTACAGTTGCACAAAAAGTGCCACACCTCTGACATCTCTCAAGTTTTGCAGCCCGAATGCATAAATCATATTCAAGTTCAAGGTGACAGTCCAAAAGCAGTGAATACAGACACAAGTTCACTTCAAGAACAACCTGATTTTGCATTGTATTTGACCAAGACTGAGGTGAGACCCTTGAACAAGACACCAAACCCCCAACTGTTCCCGGGCGCTGCAGCAAATGGCTGCCCACTGCTCTGGGTGTGTGTTCACGGTGTGTGTGTTTGTGTTTGTTCACTACTCACTGCTTTGTGTGTGTACTTTGGATGGGTTAAATGCAGAGCACACATTCAGAGTATGAGACACCATATTTGCCCACACGTCACTTCACTTTCACTTCAAGAAGAAGCTGAAGACACACCTCTTCTGCAATCAACTACCACACACTCGTAAACCAGTGCACTTACACACTCACACACATCTTCTCTGCATTTCTCCTCTTCTCTAGTTTGCTTCCTATTTGATGATATTCACAACGTTAAACTACTCTGCACAAGCTAATTGTTTCATGTTGGATACGCAGCCAATGAGCTTTTTGCTTTACATTTAAATGGCTGGTTTACATTTACTAGAGCATTTTGCAGCATGCTTTCAGAGTTCCTCTTAAACCCTCCACCTTCCCCAGCTCCACCTACATGGATCTGCTATGGGTTATTATATATGCTATTTGTGTAGCAGTACATCTTAAATACTCACAGCTTTGTATCGGCGTTTGTATTGGCAGTAGCAAGTTCCTGTACTTGCTTTGCAGCAACAGCAATAATCTACAACAACAGCAATAACTAACAGCAGCAACAAATCAGCAGATCTATTCTGCCAATACCAAATACATTAACATTCCCATATTCATTACCATGATTAAATATTCTGAGAGTTGTCATGATATAACTTTTTTTATCCTAGAATCCTGCACATGCAGCAATTCTCTTTTCTACAAATATTTGCATGAATTAATATTGCCTTTTTATAAAAGAACAATAGAGAAACCTGTTACATTTGCACTTAAAATAGAGCTATACCTTGTATAAGACTTTGTATTGTGGCTCATACGTCATCCAGCAGTGAATTTAAACAAATGTTTACCCATTTTAACTGTTTTAACTGTAGTCATACGACATGATTATTTGCAGATTCACAGAACTGATCTCACCAGGACAGGGTTGGACTCTAATGGTGTTCTGTGCGTGA
>NW_015517285.1:2623-3642 GCF_001515645.1 Sinocyclocheilus grahami | reverse complement strand
TGCACGCGTCTCATGTGCATAAAACAACCAGCGTCCTCCTTAAAACGCTTAAGTGGAAAAAAGCAAATGCATCAACATCAACACTCGGGCCTCTGAGGGTTAAACATGCATCCATCTAATAAAACCAACAATTGAAGCTCATAATTCAACCACAAACGCGCTTTCCCCAGCATGGCTCTCATGCTCATGCTACGCTGATCCTCAGAGACAAACTTTTATCGATGGAACATCATTAGCATGTCGTGCATCTCTTTGCAGCACAGCAGCAATAAGCGCGCTGTTCATCTGCTGGAAAATTGGCGAACGCCAGACACTTTTTAAGCACACATTAGCAAGTGTTCTGTGGGCTCCGTGTGTAAAGAGCCTGCTAATTATCTAGCGGAGAGTGAAAGGGGGAATGAGGCATGCGAGAACCAGAGTGAGAGAAAGAGGAGGAGGAGTCTTTCGTCTTCCTTGTCCCGTTCTTTCCTTCTCCACCCACGTTTTCTCATTAACTTGCATCGCTGATGTAGGAGAAACCTCTGGCGTCCCATGAGACATTTGATTGTGGAGCATTAGGGGAAAGAGCTGGAGCAGAGGGAGCGGAGAGCTTTATGGTCCCATGGGACGCGTGATGGCAAAGCATTTAGCCAGATGAACACTGGGGGATTTTTTTGCTATAATTTTGTCGTCTGAGACAAATTTCAGGAATCTGTGTTCCCGTTTGTGTTATGATCGTAACCAAAAAAAAAAAAGAAAAAAAAGTTTGCTCTGAAGAATGAGAAGTCAACAGGACAGACTAGCCCTAAAATAACACTGAAACTGGGACTAAAAACTAAAAATTTGGTCAAATTTGTTCAATTCTCAGCTCATGTTCATATGTATGATTGAAGACATTATTTTATGCCTAATCCTGATTTCTAGTTGTTCCACTCATTTGCGGATTGTAAGTTAAATTAGTTGTTTTGAATGTTTCATTTTGACATTTGTTTTTTGCTATTTTTAGAGATGATCCATATATCATATGAACAATCTTCATT
>NW_015517285.1:0-850 GCF_001515645.1 Sinocyclocheilus grahami | reverse complement strand
AAAAAAAAAACTATTTCCACAGTGAACATCCCAACTTTAGAGATGAGCTGATGACAAGAGTTTCTGTCCTTCCTTTCTCACAGATCAAGCAGATCCAGGCAATTCCTCCAGAGTCGTCCGGGCCGCTTAGCAGCTGTCGTATGTGATGGGCTTTAGACAGCTGAGGCCTCCCCTTCTTTCTCCACCTACACATCGCATCCGTAAGCCTGACATACGACTTTGTGTCGTCGTCGGTGGATCACTGGGCCATGAACAGCGTTTCAGACCCCGGTGGAAATTAGCAAATGAAGCGTTCCCCCATTACGGCATATTCCAGGCTTCACTCTTGGATGGAATCTAACATCTGAACTCCCATGTCAAAAGACTCAATGTTAAATGTGCTTAAATTTGGTTCTACAAACTGAAAGGACTAGCACGTTGGCACTCGCTGCCTGGGCAGGTTGGCAGAGCAAATGCCTGGCGGACGTTTGCTACGCCCGTGCCAGCTTTTAACAACCTCTGCTCAAACTCCTACCGCGGCGGCGCAGGAAACCATCGTCAAGTTGAGTGAGCTCACCTGTTTTCCGTTCATTACAATTACATTGGCGCTTTGCGAATACGGTACAACTGACGCTGGCTCCTTAATGCACATATGGGGAGCATCAATCAGGGAGAACTGCAAAAATCGACACACCTGCTGCTGTTGACTTCATGGCACTGGGTTGGATTGCTGCGTTGGGTGCGAGGTTTGGCAGATAGAGACCCAGGGGACGTACTTCCCGGCGAGGTGATTAGCCAGTTTATAATTGCTCAATATGCCACCTGGATGACAGATAATATGGCTAATTTATTGATGTAGTTAAATCAATTT
>NW_015517284.1:1027-3643 GCF_001515645.1 Sinocyclocheilus grahami | reverse complement strand
GGCACTTTTAGCAAACATGCAATATAGACACACAAAATCTGTACTCCTCCACAAGTGCAAATATGCTAACAACTAGTTATTCTCATGCAGCAATGCCATTTAAACCTTGAAAGAACCTCTAACCAACAATCCGTTGGAAAAATCAAAGCTCTTACCAAAAAGTGAGTGCTGGTTATCTGGTTGTCTGGAGCCAAATGCTTCCCTGTGCACTCTTAGTCGTGTCTGCCTGCCAAAAGCAAGCTCCATGCCAGGACTCCCCCGCCAAAGAGCAGAGCTGTTGCCACAGCAACACACAGCCTGGGCCCAATCTGAATGGTCTCCCAGCATGTTTCGGCTGTGGGTTTTGCCGCCCTCGGTGTGTGAGTGACACACAGCCGTATTACAGACTCTCTGCATCTGTGCTGCTATCTCATGGTTTCTCTAAATCAGTTGATCTCAAACTGCAAATACTGTACGTGGCTTGTAGGTCATGAAATATTCCAATGCGGCACTTCTCAATAAGGTTCAATTCATTATTGCATCAGGTATCATGAACTAGCAATAGACTATTAATAATCTATTGTAGGTTAATTTTTGATATGCATAAATAGACTACTGTTCATTGTTGATTCCTGGTTTTTCAACATGAAATTATAAAAATGTTTAGCGAGCTGTAGAAGTGTTTAAATAATTAAGTTGTTAATTAATACAGTAAAAATATTGTTTATTGTTTGTGCTTGGTTAACAAATTAAATCTTAATGTTGGTGTTACCAATACCCAGTGGTCAATGAGTTCAAATAAAATGCAATAAAATAAAATGTAATAAAATAAAATAAAAATAGATGATAAAATGATTAATAAAAACATAACAATAAATTAATCCCTGTAAAAAAGCCACAAGATTCCAGATATAATTCAAGTTTATGTTATGTCTAGTTACGTGTCAAAGTTTCATACACAAAATAAAATAAAATAAAATAAAATAATGCTGGAAAAAAAATTTACGATGCTAACAAGCACACTTAAATAGGGTTTTTATGTAATTCACTCCATTCTTGTGCACCATTCCAGGCCAGCAAGCTTTTCAGGCCAGCCCCTATAATTCAAGCCAACAGCTGCCTCAGCAAGCAATCTCTCTCCCTCTCTGCTTCTCAAGTGTCCCGTTCTTTATGCAAAGCAATGTCATATGTTGCGCTGTCAGTATTTCGGTCTAGCGCCTCTTGTGTGTTTGAAGGGCTCTTGTGCGTGCTGGCCTTGCCAATGCCCCTTGGCTCAAAAATCTCACCATCACAGTCACGGAGTCACAGAGGCAGAGATACTATTCTCAGGGAAGGTCTTTCTGTCCACAGGGACCCACTCTTTAAAATCGAGCAGTTTTGCTCACGTCAATAGTGAACTCTGTGCTGAAATATGAAAACACAACCCGGAATCATTAATTAAACATATAGACGCAAGCAAAAGAAACAAGTTGTTCTCTTGGCTCACAGTGATTTATAACGGCAGGTTTGTTAATGAGAAACGCATGAGCGATGTTAACACACAACCCTGGCTGAAGGATCGTTAGCATTAGAGTTGGGAAGTCCATTTCCATCACTAACTGTGAAGGATCGGTGCGGTGATGCTTTCTGCCCGGCTTTACGTTGTATTAAGTATTTATGGAGGTGACAAGGGAACTGTGATGATTTATACAGAGGACAGAGATTACTGGAAAGCACAGGGATTTTATAAACACATAAAACTGCTAAGAAAAACATATGATATGTTGCCTACTGTACACTTAACTATCAGCGGTGAGTAAGAGTAAACTGTACATGATGGGAGCAGTATCTGGAAAAAATAGATGCTGTGAATATAAAATAAATGGATTCCTAACAATATTCTTAAAATATGGGAGATTTCCAACGGGATGCTGATCATGTCCTGACAAATTCTTCAGAAAAAGGCTGTGCAGGTTGTTTCAAGTCCTCTTACAAGGGTCATATAATAAGGAATCACATTCTCCTTGATCTTTTAAGATGAAATAACTTGATGTACTATGAAAACACTGTAACTTTTATAACTCAGAAAAGAGCAGTTAGTAAAACTAAGTTATGAAAATGACTCGCTCTGCAACTTTTTACATCACACAGACAAATTAATCCAAATTGCACAGTAAATGGCACCTGTTTGATTATCAGAAACTTGACCCACCCAGTCATGGTCAGGTGACACGGACAAAGTACAATAGATGCCATTATTCCTAAAAACAAGAAGAACTAACGTGGGAAAAGTCCCATGATCTCAGTACAGTTGCTCATTTCATATGTGAAAGGGGGGGATTTCTAAAAACCATCTATTACTAATGATTAATTATTATTATTATATAAAATGAAAAAGTGTATATGCAGTTTTAAGTGAGATGTTGTATGTGTGATATGAGATGTGAGCAGGTGTCAGAGCATTGCTTTCAATAAGTGCAGAAGGGCACTTAGAACGATGCATCTGTCTCTTCATATGTCCGTCTAACTCTTCACCCTACTCTTCATCTACAAATTTTAACATCAACATTTCTGCTGATGTGTCTGTTCTAGCCCTGACTGGACTCCCAGAATGTCTCTGCACAACCCCTCCCACCCTATGCGAATTCTAACATCAGC
>NW_015517284.1:0-780 GCF_001515645.1 Sinocyclocheilus grahami | reverse complement strand
TCAGTGTCACATGATCCTTCAGAAATCATTCTAAAATGCCGATTTTTTTTTTTGCTCAAGAAACATTTCTTACTATTATAAATGTTGAAAATAGTTGTGCTGCTTACTATGTTTGTTTTTTCAGCATTCTTTGAATAATAGAAAGTTCAAAAGAACATGATTTATTTGAAATAGAAATCTTTTGTAAATTTACAAATGTCTTTACTATTACTTTTGATTAATTTAATATAAACTTGTTGAATACAAGTATTGATTTCTTTAGAAAAAAAAACTTTTTTAGCAGTAGTGTATTTTTGGAACATTGATTTTGGGGTGAAACATTTGTAAGATTCCTTGTTAAATGCCTGTAATGGCACATGTTCTTGTTCCTGTGTGTACATGTACCCTTACAAATGTACAGCAACGCCGGTATTGTTTGTGTGTGTGTGTAATAGGCATTTATGAGCCATCATTAGAGGGGTAATTAACAGCAGCACTCCCTCCCCCCGCGCAGGTTCACAGCAGCAGCTCTCACTATCAGAGGGTTGCCATGGCAGCTGCTCCCCTGCAATTTACTCTGCCAGACCTTTGTTCAGCATCCCTGCAATCTTTCCTTTTACATTTTTTGTGCTGACATGAGAGAAGCGCCACCTCATTTTCTTCCTCGTACACCCCTGAGGCCTCACAAATACCCAGACAGAAAAGCTCTGGCCTAAATTACTTCCTCATGCCAGAGTCGTCTATACTCTCAGGTCTCCAAAAACAAGATTAAACTGCTTTGGAGATATAAGTGCAAGTGTA
>NW_015517283.1:2215-3644 GCF_001515645.1 Sinocyclocheilus grahami | reverse complement strand
TATATATATATATATATATATATATATATATAAGCCAACCCGAAAATGAAACTCTTATTTTGAAACGTTTATGCTTTTCTAGTACTTCCAGCTGCTCGTTCAAAAAGAAAAGAGGGAGATAAAATAAGTACTCTTACAACTATCTACAACATATTATAATATAAATACCATAAAGTAAACAATTCATCAACAGTATTCATAAATTGTGAACTGCTCTGAAACCGCAAGCTTACAGAATGCACTACGACACCGTGTTTTTACTTTGAAAGTGAAGCTCTCACATTTATTTAATGCAATCATAGCCCTTTGAAGTGTAATAATCACATTAGGCAATATCACAATTTCTGTTTTTCTGTCCCAAATTTAAGACCTCTTAAAGGGATAATTAAGATTTTCTTATAATTAAGACATTTTATAGCATTACATTTGATCAAACTGAATTTAAGACTTCTTAAGGACCTGCAGGGACCTGACTTTTTGTCTCCATTCATGTTCATTCTATGTAATAAAAATTAATACAAATTCTGCCAAAAATAAAGTAATATGGGTTTGGAATGACATGAGGGTTGAGTAAATGATGACAGGATTTTCATTTCTGGTTAAATCATTCCTTTAATTTTAGCATGTGGCCATATTTTTCATACTTGGTGTAATGCAAGTGAAATCTATGCAAGTGTAATAACATCTCAACATACCTCTAGAATGTCATTGAACTGAGCCTTGAGCTCAAAGTAAGACTTGGACTTGACGATGGATCTCTTCAGTGATTTCTGCAGCTCCTGCACGCGGGCTTCGGCCTCCTGACACAGCTGGGTGACATGCATGTGCTCCCGCTCGCTCTTCATGCGCTCCTCCTCCGCCTCGTTCACCTGCACAGTTTCAAGTCATTTATGACATGCTTAAAGCAATGCTGTGTGTGTGCATGTGCAAAATATATTCAGTATGGATACATAAACAGAAAAATAATTTTGAACTGCACATCCTATGAGTCATATGGAGGGTTAATGGTGCATTAGTTTCATGTTTTCATGTACATAAAAGTCATACAGGCTTTTGTTTGTGCAGCATATACAGTAAGATTTATTTTTTAAAAGAAATTAATACTTATTGAGCAAGGATACATTAAATTGTCAGTACTGTCAAAAGTGACTAAAGACATAATGTCACAAAAGTTATATATTTAATAAATGCTGTTCTTTTGAACACAAAAATACCACAAAACAATTAAGCAGCACAAGTGTTTTCAACACTGATAATAATCAGAAATGTTTCTTAAGCAGAAAATCAGCATATTAGAATGGTTCATTTAGAATCAGTTATTTTAAATTGTAAATTTTTTTACAATATTTTTACTGTATTTTAATCAATTAGATACAGCCATGGTGGGCATAAGAGACTTATTAAAAAGAAAAAAAAACGTTTTTAACTA
>NW_015517283.1:0-1047 GCF_001515645.1 Sinocyclocheilus grahami | reverse complement strand
ACGAGTCCGACTCTCTAACCATTAGGCCACGACTTCCCCTGTTGTAATTACATTACAACAAATAACAAACACATTAAAATTACTTTAGACTTTAAACTTTGAATGCAAACTATAAAAACTAAAACTAATTCAAAATATACAAAAAAAATTTATAATATCTTATGATACTGAAATAACACTGGATGTGGTTGCGTAACGTTCAATTATTGAGTTGGGCTCGTTTACAGGTTTGATCCAAAGTACAGTCTACCTAAAACCTGAGATTAGTCCTGTACGCTGCATTAAAAGTGTCTATTAAATGACAATAAGCCATAATAATTAGTATATACTTAAAAAAAAAAATCATAACAGTCCCAAATGTCCTTGAGGTTAGGAAAAAAATTTCAAAAAGCATTCTGAACTTTCACATACTTGCAGTTCCAGTTCCATTTTGTTGATCTCCTCGCTGGCCTCATTCAGACGCTCCAGTTCCTCCTAGATACAGAAACAGATACAGCAGGTCATAGTTGCCTAATGTAAAATGATCTTGACGGCTAACTTAAGGTTGCAGGTTCAATCCAAAATAAGGGTGACCCAGAAACTGAAGAGTAACTGAAATTATAATCAATTCCATGAAAAAGCCTTTGGTGAAACTTCATCATAACCAACGTTATTATTAGTTATTATTACAACAATATTATATAATATTCATGCCCAAAGTGCATAGGTTCTGAATTTAGGCAAAGAGTGGTGACTTAAAATAAGATAAAATATATTTTAGATTTTTCAAAGAATATCAAATATAATTTATGATTCTGCTGACATAATAATGAAAATAGTAATAGATAAAACATGTAAAGAATAGTAAAGAATAAACATTTACAGTGCACATACACATACTTAGAAAAGCCAATCTTGATCAACATACATTCATAACAATGTTCATGAACTACAAAGCTGTTAAGCATTCTAAAATATTTGTTAATCATTTATTAATTAGGTTTTTACCTGACATTTAATAGTCTTCTACGGGGCGGGGCTTGTTTTTTTATTTATATTTATATATAT
>NW_015517282.1:2734-3644 GCF_001515645.1 Sinocyclocheilus grahami | reverse complement strand
CCCCACTTAACCCAGATTTTTCCTTTAAAAACCAGCCTAAGCTACAGTTTTTAATTTTTGTTTTCCTCGTCATTTTTCCAAAGGTTCACAAACCCACTTAGCAAATGCAAGTCACCTCGAACACAATCGCTCTGTCCCAAGCCTATCACAACTAATTACATTTCTTCCTCGGGTTTTGGCCAGGTTAGCGCATTCAGTCACGGTCAATGTCTCATCACCTCCGATCTCCAGATGTCTTTACCGCCGCAGCGCTTCAAACTGATCCGCTTCAGCTCGGCCGCGAGGAACCAAGCGGTGCTTCCACACAGAAAGAGGAGCCTCACCTCCGGCATCCATATTGGTCCAACAAATTTGCCACAAATCATCTTACAAATGCCTAGCGGGGGGCTATAGAAGCGAGTGGAAATGCTCCCATTCAGACCCGCCATGCTCCTGTGGAGACCGAACCCCAGTGCCTGGCTTGTTGGAGCGCGCTGACAGCCTCTGATCCCCCGACCATCTGTGTGGGGTGGGCTGGCCCGCGTTCAGCAGCCCTTTGTGTTCTCTGAAGCTCAGTGGATTCAACAGTAACTAAAAATTAGAAAGCAGAAAGACCGGCAAAGAAAGGAGCTGGCAGACACCCGCAGTTCAATCACGGGCCATTCAGAAGATTGGCATAAACATCGTGTACAAATGCTTTCGTAACTTCTGTGAAATATACGTTTTGGTCAGCGATTCAGACCCTTAGCGACCGGATGAAGTGGTTATGGCAAACCAGCTGTGTGGTTCAGAGTCAAGAGACTCATCGGAAGTCGTTTGGGACGCACGTGCTTTGAGTGAGGGATGCTGGGATTGGACAGGTGTGGCGTCGGCGCGTGGAGCCGCAGGCAGCTGGAGACACTCGTGGGCCGCAGATGTGCGCTGAGGGTCA
>NW_015517282.1:0-1046 GCF_001515645.1 Sinocyclocheilus grahami | reverse complement strand
GTTGCTAGGGTGAAAGAGTGAAAATCAAGACTGATTGCTTAGAATGGCTTGGAAAAGTGAGGTTTTGTACCAGTGTTTAATACTTAAAGATTAAAGTGGTTTGTTCAAAGCAAGAGCAAACACCACTAATAAATCTCCACTGCTCTGCTACAAACACAATCCCATTATAGTAAGTCAAGAATTTAAACAAAAAAGAAACAGTAATTCATACAGGAATATCACATTATGATATGTTACACATTTAACAGTATTATTTAATTGGACATTCATGCAAGTCTAGTGTATGCTGACTGATGCATGTTTACATGAGCTCTATGGGAAATAAATGAACAGGAAACGACCACCAGATGTGTGAAATTATCATTTATAGGGAAGATGGTGCAATTTGCAGAACAGTTGCAACTCAAATAAATCCCCCGTCTCCCCCTCTGTCCTGTAATGAAGTTATGTGGTTATGTGTATATTTGTGTGAATGCACTAGTGAAGGAAAGGTAAAGTGTCAGTGAGGAAAGGTAAACAGGAAGTGTGCATTCGCTCCCACAACACACACGCACCCGATATTTGATTTATATTTACAAGCGCATGTTTACTCACCATTACACGAAAAGTAGCTGCGTCATCTAAAAAAAATTAAAGGAAAAAGAGCTTCGTTTATGTGGTTTTGTGTATTTGTATTCATATATCAGCAATAACTTGCATCAAATGTTTGCTGTAAATCAGTTTACACAAATATTTGGTTACGCTTTAAACAAACAGGCCAGCGAGACACAACAACAACGGGTTTGCTGAGCTCGGCTCACAGTATGTCGGGGGGCTACATCTCATAACATCCAACATGTGGTCAGCTCCTATTATTTTAACTGCTTCCAGTGACTTTAAATCCCGGTGACCTCCAAGTGCAATCAAGAACAGAAATGGACACATTAAAACGCCAAGCGCAGGATAGCTTAAGTTACCACCCTATGAAGAACAAAGACAAAACAACATTTTGGGAGAGCATTTACTGCAATTCCACTCCTGACGTTAGTAAATAAAACAAAGTCAGC
>NW_015517281.1:0-3644 GCF_001515645.1 Sinocyclocheilus grahami | reverse complement strand
TGAGGAAACACATCCTGGAGGTGGGGTGAGCGGGAAAGAGGCTCTTGCTTATAGTAGCACATGGAGAGTTTTGATGTGGGAAGTCACGGAGACCTCTCAATGAGCTTTCCGCACACACATAACGCTCAACAACAAAGTGAGTGAAGCGTACTAGTCCTTTTCTCACGTCTTACTACTTTCCATACTCATATATGCAAAGACTTGCTTCTCTAGTTCATGCGCACACTTTCACTCACTCTGGGGAAACGTGACCTGGGGCTGTGCAGTCAGGAAGCACACGTGTTAAAACCAGCTCCCTCTTGGCGCAGCTGAGTCACGCTGAAGTGTAAGGCATCATGGGGAGGAAGCAGCAGCAGCTGGTGTGTGGTGCCTGTCAAATGTGCTGCTTTAGAGTGAATCACTCCCTATCATCCTCTGCAATGGACTACTCTAGATCTTGCTCTCTCTCCCTTTGACAAGTGCTTTTCTCACTTTTCTGTTTGTCTGTCTCTTTCTCCAGCTCTTTTATTACCTTGCAAACACATCTAATATCCCACCTCTGTGATCTCACAATTATTTTCTCAAGACATGATGCATATAGGACTGTAGTGTTATACAAAAAAAGGAAAATGTGGTTATTTTATTTCACTTCCTTTAGAATGGATTAATTTTTTTATTGAATATTGATGCTCAAAGTATACTTCAGTCGTCCACGTTCCGCAACGTTTTGCACACTGTCCGCGTGAAGTAATTTTAGAAATTAGTAGGGTCCGCGGACATCTGAGCTCACTGTGTGTGTGCTGCCTAATTTTTGCGCATACAACAGCACATGCACAAGGAGAATGTTGTTGAGACAGGAGAGTCCACTAGGTGTCAAACTTGTCCATTCGTGCTCATCTGTGTTTGAATACACGATGCGGATACAGCTGTGCACGAGACGGAGCAGAATGCGGAAAATGAATCAAAATTTCACTTTTATGTCGGCTTTAAGGTTGTTAATATTAGGAGTGGGAATCTCACACAATTTCGATTATTAAGTCTGATTCATGGAGTCACCTAAAAGATTCAAGATACATATACATTTTTGTTATTGATTACTTAGCAGTACAAAGACAAAACAGTCACTACACATTTTGTCAAATTTAATTAGTTTGTCGGATTTGTTTTATGTTCAGTTCAAAATCATCAGTGAAAGAATTTGTATGTATTGACTAATTGATTTTTTTTTTACCCATCTCTGATTAGTATGAGAAAATGAAAAAGCATTTATTTTTTTGGTGCTGTGGTTTCGTGTCTGACATGTGAGTTACACAAGTTCATGTCTGGCACGCAACACTGTTCAGCCACCTTCTCCCCAAATTTTCCTACCCTACCTCTACATTCTTATCAATAAAGCATTTTTTCCATTTCAACTGCATTTAAACACAAAAGTGTACACGAAGTGGAAGTGACAGAATACTTTTTAGACCTAACTTGTTCAGTCCCCTTGTATTGTAGAGTTGAAATACAGATTGGACCAGCGGCCCAAAACGGCAATCAATGGGTTTATTTTGGCAGAGGACTGCTCAGGATAAAAAGCGCATTGACTGAGCAACATGAAAAGAAATTGACCCTTTTCCTTCTGCCCAGAACACATGAGTGAGTGGAATGGACAGCAGCAGGTCAGAGAGAGAGAAAGTGCAAAAGAAAGAGGGAGTGAAATGGCAAAAGAAAGAAAGAAACAAGGAAAGAACGAAAGAAAGACTAAATTCACAGACAAACACAAGCAAATATAAACGATCGCTGGATTTTATGACGACCTGACAGCATTTTACATAATTTTACATAATGTATAGACATATTTCTGATGTGAATATACAAACGTTAGCTTATTCTATAACCTCAGTAGTACCGTTGCATTAAGGGTCTTCTACTGTATGACCTTAGCAATGTGTCGAGAAAAACGAAACAGAATGCAAAGCACACACATCTCTCTCACACACACCCACTCACTCAATCCTCTGGCCTTTGAGTTTCCTCAACAGCACTCATGAATTCAAGCCTGAAAATATACACACACACACACACACACATATGAGTGCATGCACCAAAATACATCTGCTGACCTGAGAGCTTCATAAGCAGTTCAGAGGCCACTTTAACGTTGATGTCCTGGCTAAGTAGGCTGCTCTTGCCCAACATTGGGCTCCCCTTCTCTCGTGGCTTGGTGGACCCTGGAGGTCCTTCTTGGCAGAAGCTATAGCTTGGTCCCCTCTGAGAGCTGAGGGGCTCTTCCGCCTGGGGCTCCTCTTTGACACAGAATGGACCCTTTAGGGCCTCCTTCTGGTTCGCTGCTGTGGGGCAAGAAAAAGACAAGCAAAAGTTTTGAGAACTATGTCCTGAAGCCCATGTTTTTGTTGACAGCAACATGGAATGTGAAGATGTGACTATATTCCATGCCTTCTTAAGTCATATGATAGCTGTGTTCGAGGAACAGACCAAAAATGTGTGTTCTGCAGAAGAAAAAAACCATATGGTTTGGAACGACTTAACTGCAAGTAGAATATGACAGAAATGTCCTTTTTAGGTGAACTAACTCTTTAAAATAAGATATCCAAATATTATGGGTAGTTAGTTACTTAGTTAGTTAGTTTAGTTAAGTCAGCATCAATGCAGAAGATAATTTGGGGGATTTTGTATTTGCTTCTATTAATAATTATTTGTTTAGCAGTCTAGCTTTGACTCCATATTAAAAGAAAGGAAACCTTTTGAGAAGACAAGATAAATAGATTAGGAATCAATAGGCTAAATTGTCTTTTCAAATTTGGAGGACATGATGAGCCTTCTGTACTGGACCGAAAGCCCAGTGGAAACAATTTCACTAGCAGTTTTACGGAAAATATGGACTGTGTTGTTTCTGAATCATCAAACCGTGTGAACATCTAAAAGTGTGTTTATGCTGACTGTCTGTAATTGCTCAGAAAATGATTGGTGATGATATATTTCTGCTGCATTCAGATGAGAGTAAGACATTTCTTTTCTCACTCAATACGCTGTAAAAGTGGGCCATTTCTAATCAGGCTTCAATGAATAATTAATATTTAGACATGGATCCCCTTCTTATCCATGCCAGGAACAGAACACCGGCCACTGGTTCTTTTTGACACACACGTTTGTTTTCTGTAATGGTTATGACTTTGTTTTTATACTTATCTAATGATATTTTCTTTCCCCTAATATTATTGCTAAACCTTGTGCATTTTAAGATAAAAAAAATTAAAAAACACATTACAATAATTGTGGTCAGTAAGATTGTTAAATGTTATTGAAGCAGTCTCTTATGCTCACCATTTATTTAATCAAATTTACAGTAAAGACAGCAATATTGTGAAATTTAATTATCAATTAAATGCTGAAGTAAGTATTAATTTCTTTCAAGTGTTGGAATGATAGTGTACATAAGGTTGGGTTTGGGGGGATAAACTTAATGAATTAAGCACATCTATTACGCAAAATAAAGGTACAATCAATCAGTCAAAGATCCAGATCAAATGAGTGAAGGGTTACAGTACAGTACAAAATGTACATATTGATGATCCAGAAAGTGTTACGTTTCAATGCACCAGCAAGTGGTGCATTGAAAAAAGGTGAAAGTGCACAATGGATCAGACGGGAAGCTTCGTGTT
>NW_015517280.1:1983-3646 GCF_001515645.1 Sinocyclocheilus grahami | reverse complement strand
AAAGCAGGGCAGGCTCAGCTGAGGGGAACACTGTAGACCTCACCTCCACCTAGCTGGAGGAACTAATGAGGTTTTGTTTATCTTTCTCTGATTTGATTTGGTGCTGGTCTCCGCCATCACCATGAGATGTGGAAGGGGAGGGTTTGCATGGAAAGAAGCTGGAAACCTGTGTGGGAAAGTGTATTTGTCTATAAATGTATATTTTCTCTATTTTTTAATCCATCATTCCGTTAGATGGAATTTTAAAGGATTAACAAGAGCTCCAACATGCTATCAACTTGTAATATTTCATCCCACCTTCCTGACTCGGATTCATCTCAACCCCATGTTTCTTTCTATTTCTGGTAACAGCTAAATTGCCCGTTTTAAATGAGCTGGGTGGAGCGCAGTTGCTCTCTGGTATAATTAAACCTGTAGGAGCTGTTGTACCACATCATAGTTTCCCGTTTAGTTCTTGTTATGACAAGCCCGTTCTCAGGTGGATGTGCCTGATCAACGAGATTCATTGAGTCACAAAAGTGAAAAATAGCAAAAATATGGTCTCGATTATTTCAGACGGGAACAAACAAACCAAAGTTTACACAAAGCAATATCTGAAAGAGTGTGTGGGCCACACGATATTCAGAAAACGCTCAGTATCTACTCCAGTGACCAATATAACCTTCCCAGCGTGAACATTTCTTCTGTCTCCATCCGAGACTACTGGCCTGTCATCTACTACCAATACAGGCACAGAGAATCTGGGTGGAAATGAGAAATGGCTGATTTAGAAACACTGAAGGGAGATGAGACATCATACGGAGACTTATCAATCAATATTTCAATAGTGAAACTGAAAAGAAGGCCCTGTGTGCTTGATGAATCATCAGCCATGTCTGCAAAACACACCCCACAGGGCAACCAACCTCTTATTAGTGTCACTTGTGTCAAAAAGACATTCTAAATGGATTTTTATCAAAGCTATCGAGCGACGCTGTTCCAAAAGTCACCTCACTGTTTACGGTCTACAAAAGCAGCTATTTTCTACAGCAGCATCCCAACTGTATAATGGAATGATTTGAAGTGCTTTTCATAGCATCTCTGTAAACTGTCACTCATGTACATGGCACAAATGACTTCTCACATGACGCGCACAAGAGATTCAGTTGATTTCAATAGAGCTCCATGGGGGCCACCCATTTTTTTCAACAGCGTTGGATAAAGAAGGATTCTTCCCAATTAATTTCCTCCATATGAAAAATTTCTAAATATTCTGCTAAAAAGAGTGTTAGGCCAGGAACCGAATCAAACAACTCTGAGAGGATAAATATAAAATTACAAATTGGTTTTAAGCAAAGAATACTTGAAAAATCAGGCAAAGATACAAGACCGGACATTTAAATTATTTTAGGGAGAGAATGGTTAATTATGTCTCATAAAGCATTGCAGATTGCAACTGAAATGATATTAAACTATTTACTTATAGTCACTGATTATAAATTATATTTTGTGCAAAATATTAAAATATTTACAAATATTAGATAGTTCAGGGATATGCTGCAATGCTTCATGGGAATGGGCGGTCACTTTGAAGTGCTTTTGGCTTTTTTTTTTCCTTGGTGTTTCGTTTGAATAATAACAGCAACATCTCCGATTGGCTGTTTCTGTTCTCAAATAAAAAAAA
>NW_015517280.1:0-1201 GCF_001515645.1 Sinocyclocheilus grahami | reverse complement strand
GCTACATATTGTTTCAAGCTGGCTTCACCTCAGGATAAAGCTAAAAAACATTGCCTAGCTAAGCAGGTTTTGCTAAGTAAGCTAGATTTTGGAACATAACTATTGTTTGGTTTCATTTTTAATTCACTAACTAAACAAAATGTCTTAAACAATTGATAAAAGATGTACCATTAACCTAATGCATAGCTAGCTCAGCTGCAAACAGATGACTGCAGATGAAGTGTGTATCACCGGGGTCCAAAAAGGCCAGTACTGTTTGTGCTTTAAACTAGCTGAATCACACCAGCTCTTGTTCCTCTTTTAATTCAGCTTTTTATATGCAGAGTCCTGCTCTGTGTAATATAACCTTATCGACTGCCAAACATGGGCAAACAGCCTCTGTATACACAATGCAACGGTTGCTTTTTAATTTCCATCATCCTCAATTCATCAAAGAATTACAGGGACATACTTTATAATGACTCTAAATGAACAGGCTTGACGAGCTCTTATCTAGAGACTCCTCAGTTGGTCACTACTGACTCGAACACACGCATGTGCGCACAGAGAATACTCCTGAAAACATTAGGCTAGAAATAATTAAAGAATCAACCAATTAGGGAGGCACAAAGCTGAGCTGTAAAACAAACACCCAATTAGTCTGAAACATAATTTAGCATTCATAGCCACATAATCATATCACCTCTTTACAGAATTAATAGACACACTATGTACACAGATAACCTTAAGCATTGCTAAAACAGTAAATAAACAGAACGGCATCAGTGCTGACTACAGTGTTAGACAGCTGTGGCACACAATACAAGCACCCTTGAGGAAAGGCTAACATGGAAGTAACATGCACGACACAGCATGAGATGAACAATTAAACAAATTTCTATATTTAATATAATATGAATAAACTTAATTTAGTCATGCTAACATCATCATGCTTCTTTAAAGGTGCAGTCGCATCTCCTGCTGCTCTGCGAAATTTTGTGGGCAAAATAATTTTAATAGGACTCTGTGCAAACGAGAATTTTGTGTGAGGAAAAAAAAGTTCCTAAGATTTTGCCCATGTTCAAGTTGGTCAATCGAATATGTCAAACTGACAAACAAATTACAACACATTTTATATATAATTTATCATACAATTTTCATTAAAGATTGGCTATTGAGCTGTAGCGTCTGGACCACCCAAACACACAATATATATTTTGTT
>NW_015517279.1:1289-3646 GCF_001515645.1 Sinocyclocheilus grahami | reverse complement strand
TCATAGGCTATATGGTTGCAATAATAGCCATTTTAGTTCAAAAAAAGTGCATAGACGTTCAGTTGTTATGCTTTTAAATTTCTTTCCATTTGTATGTATGTAATTTCACAGTATTTTCACCTCCTAAATTGCTACACTACTTGTGCAGTCACGATTTTATAATGGTACAATTTACTGAGGCCGATTAATTTATTTTTTTTTGTATGACATTAAAATTATTTTTAGAATATAGGTTAAGCAAAACAAATGTGATTATTTCTGAGAACTTTTTAACTGCAGGCAGACATTATGGTACATACATAATTATGGCCTACAAATATTTTGTTGGAGATATGCGAGCAAAGAGTAATAGATTAAAAAATGTAAAATAGAAAACACAAAGGCGGCAAGTAAAATTCACATCACAGTGGAGTCAGCTGTCTTAACCGTGGCTTGTGTACTGCAAACACATAGCAGCTTCATCACTGTGTCTGTCACACGACTCTGTTCACCTTTCGGGCTCTGTCTTTACATTTATTTTGAAAGATGAAGCTCGCGATTATGGTAAGGGGTGTTATATTTCCGACGAGTGCTTGCGGTGTTCGGCCAATCACAATGCACTGGGTCAGCTGGCCAACCAGAGCAGACTGCTCTTGTCAGAAGGAGGGACTTTGTAGAAAACGAAGCGTTTGAGAGAGGCGGGGCATAGAGGACCTACAATAATGTACAGTATTTGAAAAATAATGTGTTTTTGAACATTAAAGCATGTCAAAATATTCTGTTACACCAAATACACAAAATAATGATTTTTAAAAAAGCATCATATGACCCCTTTAAACAAACACAGCATGATTATTTAATCCTAAAACAGTGATGAGGTGACACATATCAGTGATATAGCTCTGTATGCATTTCAGGATCGTGCTTGTAATGTGTGCTTTAAAATTTATACAATGAAGTGGTGTCTATATTCATATATTTTTATATGAAATCCTGCAGAAGAAATATCAGCATGTGTTGAAAGCAGTTTAAGAAAATCCACACCTTTGAAATGAATATTGCTTCCCACGTTCCTTTGCTTTGCTTCCTCTGATAAAGCCTGAAACAAATAAACATATCAGTAGATCGTAACTTAAGTCATTCCTCTATTACTTTGGTCACTGAACTGAGACGGTTGCTTTGATTCCTGCTGCGAGAGGCAGAGCCCCATTTCGGATAAAGCCATATGAAAGAAGGAGCAGGTGAGAGAGACAGACACAATCGTAAAACATGCTTTACCTGGCTTGGCACGTTTTGCCACTACTTCGTTTCTGTGGTGTCTGGTTGAAGAAAGCTTGGTTAGTGATAGAAGTACTTACGTCTGTCTCTGTCTGTCTGTCTGTCTGTCTGTCTGTCTGTCTGTCTGTCTGTCTGTCTGTCTGTCTGTCTGTCTGTCTGTCTGTCTGTCTGTCTGTGTGTGTGTGTGTGTGTGTGTGTGTGTGTGTGAGGAGAGACATTTTCTCTTGGATCACAAAACACTTACTGGCAAAGAGACAGGTTCAATCCCGAGTATATGTGAACCAATTCAGTGAATCAACCTCTGATTGCTCCAAAGCACAAATAATGTGAAAGTATAACTTTTAATGGTTTGTTGTGGTTGGTAAATGTTAAATTAGATGTGTTGTTGCTCCACTCTAAATAATTCACTGGCTTTGTACAGTAAATACCACAATATTAAGTAACTATGCTACCTTAATAAAAATCTCTGAATATCACTTAAGTGATTGTGTTAGTTAGACATACCAAAATAAATGCCTAAAATTCAACAGTTAATTTCTCATTTTAGTTAATTTCACAAAATAGCATTTGACTGTAAGGGAAACAGGTCAATTTAGCTCAAAGGGAATCATTTAAGATTTTAAAGGGAACTCCACCATTAATATGTAAGGGAATTAGGACAGAATCACTGTTTACGGCTGATCACTGAGACGGCCAGCGATTCAGTGAACGAGCCGTATGACAGCAATTCTGCAATGGATATTTATATCCAAAATATAGTGAAAACACTATTAATTAGCACGGTAACAAGGTCGGCAGTTTAAGACATTAACTTGTGAGCACAAAACACGAGATACTTCTCTTTTCAATATAAATAAGGCTTTATTGGATAAATCTAAGACAACACACTAATCTAACACACGCATTCACACACAAGTTGCAGATAGAGAGAAAGTGAGGAAATAATTAGTTTAAGAGAATGAAAATGTGAAATCCCAAGTTTACAGCAATAGCCTATGTGCAATTGCATAGATCTGAACAACCATCAATCACTTAATTAACCCTAGCCTTGAGTTCCTCAATTAGGTTAAAATGTATATTAAATGCACCAGTTCAGCTAG
>NW_015517279.1:0-1179 GCF_001515645.1 Sinocyclocheilus grahami | reverse complement strand
TCCTGTGTCCGGGGTTCCCTTCCTTGTCTGGTTGCCGAAAGGGGTTTCCCGCTTTTCTGATTGGCTGGAAGTTCAGTCTTGGGAAGCCAGTGGTTGGGCGTTGGCTGGCGACGCGGAGCTGTGGTCTGCAGTTGAAGTTTATACGGCACTCTTTCGGAGATGCGGCGTTAGGCAAACTTAACTCAAAACACGAAACTCTCAACGGAAAATAAAATAAACTAAAGAAATAGAAATGGAAGTAAAGTTTGACGAGACCAGGTGGCGTTTCTCCTCATGGTTTTGGAGGAGATGGCGTGTAAGCCAGAACACACTCAAAAGCTAAAGAGGCATGATAAAAAAAAACAACAAGGCTCAAAAAGGCAAGAAGGAAGAGCGCGAGAGAGGTGCATGGAAAGGCAGTTTCCATGCCATTCTGTGAATGTATGAAGACCAGAGATTAAGAGGTCTGTAAGGAATCTCTGAAAGTCTGTTCTCTGTCGTCGAGGTGGGGGATGTCAATTCCAAAGAGCTTGTGACTGTAGTTACTATCATGTGATGGTTGTGCGGTCATCTCTTTGACCATTTCATCTTGATTACTTGCCCTAAAACTGACAGTCTCCTTCCTGAGTTGTTATGATCAGTGTGTTCCTTTTGTGTTAATGTTGAAAGCTGTTCTGTGAAAGAGTTTGTTAGCCTTGCTTCAGACTGGCTAGGGTCTGATTTATGACATCCTGTTATCTTGGACCTCTGTGGAATTTGAACTCCTTGTGCCTCAACCATGTTTTGACCAAATCTTAGATTGTCTGATTCGGTTTGATATCCTACATGACTAACAAATTATAATGTTTTACTATACTTAATAATTTAGTTAAATTCCAACCAAAATATTTGAGAACAGAGACTTTACACTGATCTGTGTCAAAAACTACAATTATTACTCATTGCATATCAGTATTATTGTTGTAAACTTAGATTTATGCTATTCGTAAGGTATGTTTCATTGATTTCACAGCTTTAAAATGTACTCATTTATTTTTTTTAAGTGCACACATTTTTCACCCACCAAAAACAAGATCAGTTTAAGTTTTTATAGTATATAAAGGTTTGAGGGAGGAATATAGCAAACATTATAACTGTCTGTATCACTGAAAACAGAAAATAAAAAATCTGTTTGAATGTCGCATAACAATTAATATTCAT
>NW_015517278.1:1567-3647 GCF_001515645.1 Sinocyclocheilus grahami | reverse complement strand
GGGGCCAACACTTTTTCACACCACTGTATATATATATATATTATACTTAAACTGAACATTTAAATAATGGTTCAAACTGTACCGTGTATCTGGCCTTCCACACAGGCACCTGACATGACAAGATATCAAGGTACTTCCGGGGTTGTCTGTAGTCCCAGAACTTTTGGAGTAAATCCATACAGACACAGAATCAGGTAAAAGTTCAACTGCAGCAAAATAATAGAACAATACGATCAATAACTGAGATTATAATCACCCGAACAGAGTTGTCCTGACTGGAAGTAGCCAGGATGTACTCGTTATCAGGATGCCAGTCCAGACCATGAATCTTTGACAGGTGGGCGGCTACATACTCCACTGCAGTGTTGGGTTTCTGAAGCAAAGAACGGTAAGCAGACAGATTAATTGATGACCGATTCCAGTGATGATTATATATTCATAATGCAGCAAGTAACATAATCACCCTCTTGTCCCAGATTCTGACATCACCATCATGACTTGACGCCAAACAATAGTGATTCCGTCTGTTCCACTTCACCTGAGAGGCTCCAGCTATTATACAGAATAAACGTGACAAAATAAAAACAATAAATAAAAGAACAGATGTTGCAGATCAAATAACCTTATTGATAAGTTATATCTGGACTCATTAAGTTTTTACACTTACCCACGGCAGACAGAGCCACGGTTGGCTTTCGAGTGTCCCTGGAAATTATGAAAGAAAGGCGTAAAATATGGTGAAAAAAAAATCACCTTTATCATGCACTCTTTGTCCACGCTCACCTTGTGTCCCATATGTAGATGTATGTGTCGACAGAACTCGTGACAAGAAACTCCGGTTCAAACCATGACCAGTCCAAATCACTGAAACAGTAAAACAGTCTGAAAAGTTATTTATAATATCACAATTATTTGTTCTATTAGAATATATTATTTATACTCTCAACTTTCTATAATTCTTTTCACAATACACTTTGTAACACAAAAGGAGCTGCACAGAGACTCATAATTTCAATGTTTATAACATCTTAATGCTTAATTGCACACGATTTAGTAGTTTAGAGCTGGGCGACAGTATAATTTACATTTGGCGAGAATCTAAAGGTTTGCTCAAGCACTTCCTAGTCATTGTTGGGATAAGACAAAATCATCAGATTTCATAAGCAGCGTTTCAGCTTGACGTCGAATGTGTTACCTTATAACACGTGTGTGGCCTTGCAAAGATGTATGCGGTTCACCGGATCCATCGTGCCAAACGTACAGGTCGACACGTTGATTACTCTGCAGAGATGACAAAATGTATAATGACAATACAGAAAATTAATAACATAAGCGCTAACACACCAGATAGCCACTAACTCAGCTTTAGAAGTATTTTCATTGTTACTTCTTGTTAGCTAATGTAGTTAACTAATGGAAACTTATCGTAAAGTGTTATTCTGTAGACATGCGAAACCATGAATATGACACTGTCATGAATCAGCAGGAGATAATATCTTCTTAACGTACAGATGCTGCAAATAAATGGGCCTCGGTTTTGTGCGGATTCCACTGGACTGTCCCAACATCCCATTTGCTCTGGCGGCTGATTTTGCGTGGGGCTTCAGACGGCGCCTCCAAATTTACAACATATAAGAATCGTCTCCTGTTCAAAGCATTCACAAGTGAAAGAGTAAATAGACTGCGTATGATGATGCATTCAGAAAGGCATTTAGAAAATTTAAAACAGATATGAAATGGGATGTAATTGCAGCGTGTAATGCAGGCTGTACAAACCCAGAGAGAACAGCGTGCTGGCCGAGACAGTCCACTGACATTGCAGTAGCCTGAAAACAGAAAAGTCTGTCAGTACACAACACAAAAAGACTTGTATACTTTTCTTTTTATCCTTCTGAATTGATTGCATTCTATTGCATTTTCTAGCATAACTGCACTGTTGTTGCAGTTATACACATAACAGGAGAATATGCTTAAAGTTACACTGTACTTATGCTATCTTTTCTCAAATAAATTACACTTGGTTTGATAGTTTATATCTAATGCAATGAAGTACAGACATTTTAAGTGTAACTTATGTGTC
>NW_015517278.1:657-1441 GCF_001515645.1 Sinocyclocheilus grahami | reverse complement strand
GATAATACACCTTAATAAACAAAAGCTGTCATTCAGTTCAAAGCTTAATAGACGTCGCTGAGTATTGACATGGCAGCTGTGCATGGCTATTGCTCTAATGCTTGTGAAAACTACTTTTGTAACGCATCTAATGCACGCATCTAGGTGTAGTGACTGCGTACCTGCGCATCTCGAAACTCCACCACCACATTCTCACTGCTCCAGCGGGCCGCCATCTTCACCCACCAGAACGTCAACACATGAAGTGATACTAACGGGAGGACATCTCGCGAGAACTCGCGTGTCAGCCGCTTAGACCCAGTGCTCACTGACAAGATGGTCGCGATCGTAGTGGAGCATGTTGTGGCAGATGCTGGCGCTTTTCTCAAAAGGGCTCCTCTGCAAGTGAGTTATTGTTGACGACGTTGGCCTCCTTTTTAATTATTGAATACTGCTGTCCAGAAATGTCCGTTTTAATGACTGTGACGCAGGATAAATTACACAGCTGACACGTGTGCTGTACTGCGGTGTTTTGACCAAGAGTTAGAGTGAATAATTGATAGATTGTATGCTGCCATGATTGTGGTGTACTTGATTACATAAAGGCGACACATTAACAAAAAAATACCATGGTACTACCATGTTTTTGCACAGTGTGCCATTGTATTGTCTTGGTGTATTTTACCATAGTGCGTCAGTTCAGTCACCATGGAGAATGGTGACAATTATGGAAGACTTTGTATATAAAATATGTATTTGCATCTAAATTTTATATATATATATATATATATATATATATATATAT
>NW_015517278.1:0-477 GCF_001515645.1 Sinocyclocheilus grahami | reverse complement strand
TATATTACAATTAAATCCTAATCTAATCATGACAAACTATATATATCGTTGGAAAGGTCTAAGACTCCAAAATATTTTTTTACAAAAACATTGGTAAAATATCTATGTAGGAAAAGTAATAGATTAATTTATGACAAGAGTGCACCTCAAAAATCTACATCATAACAGAAGTTCTGACCTTTGTCAAAAAAAGTCTTGTTGATTGTTGCCTTTTTCTCTATCACACTTTAGAAATAATCAGAAATGATATATCAATTGAAAACTTAAAATCTCAAAATTCATCCTTTGAAACCCATTTTAAAATCAAACATTGCATTACCATGAAAATGGTACATCAGTATCATGTTACAAAATGTTCATGAATTATACAAATTTAAGTTTGGATCGTGCACTTTCACCTCTATGTTCAAAAATGTGAGTGACAGTTAAAGGGTTAAAATATAATTTATTCCTGTGATCAAAGCTGAATTTTCAGCA
>NW_015517277.1:3135-3647 GCF_001515645.1 Sinocyclocheilus grahami | reverse complement strand
ACATGGAGCCAGAGCTGCTTTCACAGGTTTCTGAGAAGTCTGAGAAAGAAAACATCCAAAACATTGGAATAAACAAAAAATTTAATAATTACTTACAAAACTATATTTAACCATTTTTGTAGTTGAATGAGTTTCACCAAAAGAATCTGGTCTGGTCTGGTTCTCGTTACACAAACAGCCATAGACGCCGTTTTCCTCTCCACACCATTCATCCTCTGTGCAGCTGAGTTCAGCACAGGGCTCTGAAGGGGAAAAACCACAAAATGAATAAAATAATTAACGGGCATAAACTAAAATGACACTGTTACAAATATGGCCATTGACTGCTATTGTAGTTGGTTTATTCATTAAAAATTTCAAGATTAAAGAATAATGTTAACTCAAGTGTATAAAAGAGTGGAAAACTAATTTATCAAAATATGAAATTAAATGTCAAAAATGTATACACTACCATTCTAAAGTTTGGGATCAGTCATATTTTGCAAGAAATGCATAGTTTTATTCAGTAAGGA
>NW_015517277.1:0-3065 GCF_001515645.1 Sinocyclocheilus grahami | reverse complement strand
ATCAGTCATATTTTGCAAGAAATGCATAGTTTTATTCAGTAAGGATGCATTAAATTGATCAAAAGTGGAAGTATAGACATATATAATGTTTATTAAAATTTCAATTTCAAAATTCGAAGAATCCTAAAAAAATTAACAATAATAATCAGAAATGTTTCTTGAGCAGCAAATCAGCATATTAGAATTTTTTTGGACTATTTTTCCTCAAATAAATGCTGGTCTGGTGAGCATGAGAAAAAAATTACTTTTCTCGAACATTTTTACAGTAGTATACACCAAGGCTCTCTTAGCATATTAGTGAAAGAGTACAGTACTTTACCAGTGGTTGATGTCTCATTAAGGCCTCTGACATCTGATATGAGAAAGATTTCTGTTAATGTCACTCATTTCCAAAATATAATCCCACAAGAGTGAACAAAATGTATGTGGTTAGATCCATCTACCTGCACAGTAAGCTCCACAACTCATTGGCTTGACAAACTCGTAAACATAGTAGTTTCCAGGACAGGCTTTGACTCTTATAGGGTGGGATGTGTAATCACAGCAGCCACCCCATGGGAGACAGACCTTACGGGTGACCACTCCATCTTCCAGCTGTGGATGAGTGCCATTGAGTGACAGTGGATCATAAGTGCCACACATGCCAAAATTTACACATGATTCTGGCATCTGAGTATTTTGACCATTGTAGAACAGCCTGTACCAGCCATTCCACTCCACATTATAATCACACATGCCATAGTAGTAATAGTTACTATAATAAGGATTGTCTGTGGCTCTCCAGGGCTCATCCAGACTGGTGTAGTTATAGCAGGGATCGATGCTTAGAGTGGAGAAAGGTACTATTATAAAAATAAAAAAAATTTAAAAGAGAAAAAGACTGTTATATAGTGCCAAATAAATGATTCCAAGATAATATTATGAAAACCTCAATATAAAAGCATGTAAAATACAAAGAATGAATGAATGTACCTGCACAATATACAGGAGCTGGGATTGAAAGAGTTGGTCTGGTAAATTTGTAGACATAATAATTTCCAGGACAAGCTTTAACTTGGATTGGTTCAGATCTGTAGTGACTGCACTGATAATGGCGAGAGCCGTAAATTTCACGAGTAACAACTCCATCTTCTAGCTCAGGATGAGAGCCACCAAGATACAGAGAACTAAAACCTCCACATGACATGTAGGACATACACCACTCAGGCATCTGAGCACTTGATCCATCAATGAAGAGTCGATACCAGCCATCCCATTCTACACGAGTGTCATCATGATCAGAGATGTATCCATACATGGACCAGTAATTGAGTGTGCTTCTCCAGTAGTTGTCAAGTATGTTGTAGTTATTGCACGGGTCATAATCTGTGTTAGTGAGAGACCAAAACAGATCAGTTATATTTCAATGAATCCTTCAATGATTCTAAACTAATCAAACACATTAACAAACAAACATGAGATTTCACTTTCATTGCCAAAAAAAGATAGACAGACAGAAAAATAGATAGATAGATAGATAGATAGATAGATAGATAGATAGATAGATAGATAGATAGATAGATAGATAGATAGATAGATCTTACTCAAGGTAATGCTGGATCCAGTAATTATATCTGGACTTACAGTGGAAATCGACTGTGAAATGGTGCCGACATCTGAAAAGGAGAACATTCGAGACATTAATTAAATTTATGTAATTTTAAAAGTTTTGAAAGACTTTGTTTAAAAGACGGAGTGATAGAGAGAAAGAGGAAGAGAAAGAGAGAAAAAGCACATTACCTGTGCAGTATCCTGAACACCAGATTTGTGGATTCACAAGTTCATAGACATAGTAATTTCCTGGACACGCTTTCACTCTGATGGGGTTTGTCTTGTAATCACAGCAGTTACCCCAATAATAATAATTACCACAGACCTCTCTGATCACCACTCCATCCTCTATCTGAGGGTGAGGACCACTGAGCCACAGATTGATGTATGTGTTACAGGTGTATGAACTAACACAGGTCTCTGACATCTGGATGTTCATTCCATAGTAGAAAAGCCGGTACCAGCCATTCCAGGAGAATCGTTCATCACAAACGTAATCTCCACTTTCATTGTTGGCTCTCCAGGGACGATCCAGAGACTCATAGTTGTAGCAGGGATCACTGCTGATGCTGCTGAAAGCAACTGTCATGGACAAAAGAAAAATGTTAAGTTATGCAAACACTTTTTGTGTAAGAGATAAATAAAATGTATAAATGTCATTGCAGATGAATTGTGTATTTTTTTTTCAAATACGTTCTCCGATCTCAGTTTAACTTTAAGTTAGCCATTCCAAGGGTGAGTTTTCCAAAAGAGTCTGAACTTTTATTTTATTTCCCACAGTTTGTTCGAGGAGTGCAACACAACAAGTTCTGGTTTAAGTAAAGTTATATTTGGAGCAAGACTATATGTAATAGTCTGTTTAAGAGGGATCTGACTATTTTTTCTGAACAGGCATTGTACAAGAATGATCTGGGTAACATTATTATCACCAATTTTGTTAGGAACAGAAATTACACAATTCAATTTTAAATTTTGTTTTGTACATTTTTTAGTAATTGTTAACTTAAAATATTAGAACAGCTTTAATATAATATTAACAGCAAGCATATGACCTACAGAAATGTATTTCATAAAAAGAGCCTATAAATGCACCTGCACAGTATGTAGGCATGGAGGCTGATATGTTGGGTTTGACAAATTCATAGACGTAATAATCTCCTGGACAGGCTTTGACTTGGATGGATGTGGATGTGTAGTTGTCACACTGGTGAGACCATATAAAATCCCCCAAAACTTCACGGGTCACCACTCCATCCTCAAGTGTTGGATGAGAACCGTTGAGATACAGTCCAGTGTAACCACCACATCCCACATAACTCACACACCACTCAGACATCTGAGCACTTTCTCCATTCAAATACAGCCGATACCAGCCACTCCATTCAACAAGGGTGTCATCCTGTCCATAGTACTGATACATGTTTTGTCGCATGTCTCTCCAGTATTCATCAAGAGTGGTATAATCATAGCAGGGA
>NW_015517276.1:19809-20370 GCF_001515645.1 Sinocyclocheilus grahami | reverse complement strand
TTTAGAGAAGGGAACTGACAGTATTCTTGCTTTCTAGGTGGATATGACGCTGATGGAGGCCTCTCTGAAAATACTTATGGTTGGAAGTCGCTGGGGCAAGAGTTGAGAATCAATGATGTGACTACTGATAAAACCACTTTTCAGCATGGAAACCGTGCTTTAGCTACAAAGGACATGAGGAAATCACAGGGTACATTCACCTTTCAGTGCTCATACATTGTTTGTTTGGAATGAATTGCCTTGGAGCTTAAGTGGGGCTGTTGAATTCATTTATTTACTAGCATCACTTTCTCTTTTATGTCCCAGACCGACCGTTGGCTCACTCTGAGGAGTCTCGTCTGGCCAATCTTCTGCGGAGAGCGTCACGGGAAGATGACCGGGAACGCAGACTGGCCACTATGAAACAAATGAGGGAGTTCATTGTGCACTCTGAAAATAAAGTGGTACGGTCTGACATGCTCAAATCGATTTTTATGTGTCTATAGAATTAAACAGTTTTTAATCTGTATTGTTTGCATTCATACATTACAGGTCCTAGTGAAACAGTTGGATTCCATTTTG
>NW_015517276.1:2174-3648 GCF_001515645.1 Sinocyclocheilus grahami | reverse complement strand
TTTTTTTTGCTGTCCAGAGCCGAACTGTAGAAATTGTGTAGTGAGCATACCTACCAATAACAATGTACCAAATCTAAAACCAAACATAATATGCCTCCCTGAATCTAATGGTGAATGGGAGACTTTAACGAGAAGTTTTTCAGTTAAACAGCACTGAAACGCTGGCTTCATTGTTTTCTTTTCTCTGTGTTTGAAGCTCTCCTTCGTTTTTCTCCATTTCATACGCATCCTGTTGTCACTAGGCAACCACGCGGTGACTCGGGCTACCTCAACAGATGCTTATTTGTGCTCAAGTGAAGTTTAGGTGAAATCCCACATTCCAATAATTACTTTTTCCTGCTTAACCTACACTTGCCTCTTCACGTGCCAAGCTTCAAGTGAACGAACATCCTTGGAGTTATTTTGAGTAAGTCCATGTTTCTGCCATTGTGCGAAATGTATTTGCCTCGGCATTTGCACTAATAACAATAGAGCTGCAGTTATTTCTAGCCACCGGCAGATGGGGCAGCCGCCGTGTGAACCGCGGTGAAGGAAAGAGTAGAGAAATAGATGGGAGGGTCAGGCCGCTGCCTCTCAGTTTCAAACACTCAGTGCATTTCAAACCTGTGCATGGACGTAAACTGAACGGTGAAAGTAGGGTTTGTTTGCGGACTCCTCCCGTGTTAGACGGGTCATGCTGTCTTCGCGAAGGTAATGAGCCGCAAACCCCTCGGGTCTCGGCTGAGCAGCGCCCACAAACTGCAGCGAAACTGGAATGACTGGCAGCCCAGGTCAGTAGCGCACCACACGGCCGAGCGCTCGCACAACAGACCGAGGCTTCAGCGAGGCCTTGCTCTCCTGCGCCTCTTTATGAAACACAGCAGCGGCCTATCTCCACGTGAGGAGACTTTTCTAAGCATTCATCTCGCATCACGTCGCACGATAATGAGGTTGAACTCTAGTCTTTGGGGAATAGTTAAAGCGACAAGTGTCAAGCGCTCATGTTCATTTTTCAGGTTGATTAGCAGATGTTAGCAAAAGCTAACTCGCAAGCAATCGGCGAACACTGGCTATATTTATCATGTTTGCGTTTGTTCGCTAGCTTTGGTTTGTAGACCGAGTACAAATGTGAGAGTAACGGCGGGAATTTGTGTGTTTTGACAAACACGCGGATGTGTCGTGGCGTTCATTTGTGGTTTGTGAGGGGAAGCGCGTGTGGTCCGACACGTTTAGCCACAAGCTGCATAGGGTTAGTTTTTCAACATTTGCGATGAAGTTAGTAACTCGATTTACGGTGTGTAATGTATAATACAGACATACTGGATAATATTAGTCTCCTACTGATTTAATGCTTTTTGAACTCCTCCTGTGAAGCTCAAATAAATCTCGACGCTCATGTTCACTTTGCTAACCAGCTCCATTATTTTCGTTGTGCCTCTGACAGTGAAGCGGATAGCCAGTTTCAAACCTTATTATTTTATTTGTAGTTTTAAAC
>NW_015517276.1:0-1186 GCF_001515645.1 Sinocyclocheilus grahami | reverse complement strand
GAAAGTTTGAGGTCAGTAAGATATTTAAAAAAAATAAAATGTTTCACAAAATGCATTAAATTGATCAAAAGTGGCAGTGAAGTCTTAATGTCACACGTTTTCTTTTTCAAATCAGCATATTAGATGATTTCTGAAGAATCGTGTGACACTGACGACTGGAGTAATGATGCTAAAATTCAGCTTTGCCATCACAGTAAAAAAAAAAATTTACAAAAAGCATTTGAAATTGTAATAATTTTTCACCATCTTATAGTTTTTACTGTATTTTTGATCAAAAAAATGTAGCCTTGCTAAGCAGACGAGACTTCTTTCAAAAACACACTGATACTGACTTTTGAAAGTGTTTGTAAACAAATTGTGGTGGTTGGTGTTTTATACATATGGTGTCGTCAAAGAGTAGATACCAACCCCTTTTTGTCCAGTTGCACAATAAGTGGTCACCTCTGGTCAAGCTTTAGCATGCTGACATCAACGTGAACATGGACAGTTAAGTTGCTGTAGCCACTGATGGTATATCGAATGTTTTTCAGAGGCGACAGTCTGTCAGCCAGCCAGGACGGTGTGAAGAGCAGTGTCTCTAGATACCGTGGTTCAGAAGTTCTTTTCGACATTCTGCCCTCTGACCAGCCTGGCACCCCACCACTGCACAATGATGCCTTCACTGCTGCAGATGTACTTGAAGAAGGAGGTGTGTGCTTCATCTGGCCCTTTGTTTAGCCTGGCCGCCAGTGTTTTTCTACATCAATACCATGTGTCATTCTGCTGAGGGTTTGTTGATTATTTGTTTCCTCTTCTGTGTGTCACCCTGGTTAAGGTTTCTGTTTATAGAAAGAGAAAGTAATGTCAGAGGTTTTTTTTTTGGGAAGGTCCCAGAGGTTCCTTGTGGGAATAAATCCCCCTTTTTTATGAATATAATATATTTGTTCTATTGTTTGTTATTTGCTTTATTTTTAATTGAGAAAAATTAAATAACAAAACAATAGTTACACCTAGATTATACCATATGCATTTCTTTTTGCCCTGCTTATAAAAATAGAACCTACCTTAGTGACACAATGCTCTAACATGTAATTTATGCTTTAGTGTTTCTTGTGGTGTTTTTTTTTTTTTTTCAGGAATTTCAGATTACAAATGTTACTCCTTTAGAGAAGGGAACTGACAGTATTCTTGCTTTCTAGGTGGATAT
>NW_015517275.1:3116-3649 GCF_001515645.1 Sinocyclocheilus grahami | reverse complement strand
TGAAATTAAAAAAGTATTATTATAAACTTTTGGGGTTGGGTTTCAAGTGTTTGAATAATGTTATTCATTGTGTTGTGATTGTGAAGGTCTGATCGCTCTGTCTCTGCTCCTCTTGAGGAGACGCGAGGAGGTGAACTTCAGGCCGGGGCTCACTGTGATCGCTGGCTGGGGGTGAGTGGCACATTCAGGACAGTTACTGTACATAATGACTAACTGAGATACACTGTGGCAGAATCCATAATGTGATACCATAATGTCGAACTATAGTAGTCATAATCCAGTCAGAGAAGTCGTTGTTGTTGTGTTGTAATTGAGAACAGCCTCATAAGGACCTTGCAGTCCTAAGAGGCATTGCAAATGACACATTTTCTCCCTACAGTCTCAAAATACTCGAAACCAGATGTATTATATTTTCTAATCAATGACTTCAGTACACAGGCTTGTACCATTGTGCTTCTGATTTTCTCTCACAGTATCTATGTAATATGTGACCCTGGACCACAAAACCAGTCTTAAGTGTCGATTTTTCGAAA
>NW_015517275.1:0-1321 GCF_001515645.1 Sinocyclocheilus grahami | reverse complement strand
CTCAGCCAATCAGAATCAAGCACCGGAACTCTCCGTTTTATAAAGGTGAATTTTTGCCTCTGATTATGAACTCACATAAACAACGCATAAGATACTACTACTGTCCCCCATGAACCAAAGAAAGCGTATTCCACCCTTATCGTCAGACTAAAATGTTTATTGGCGTTCAAACCACACGACTATGACTTGAACTGGTTGCTAAAATGCGAGAGAAAAAACGATTTCATTATATTTTGTTGGTGTTCAGGCAACAAAAATTGGACTATCAGTGTGAACTAGGCCCAAATATATAAACAACACAAGAACTATGCGTTGCTTTATCTAGTTCAGCATATCACATTTCATAATTCCTGATTGAAAGGTGGTTTATACTTGTTTTATTGTTTAATTCTATTGTTCCCTTGATGTAGATCAAATTGGTGTTTTTGGTTTAGTCAAGGGGGCTGATTAATAGGTCACAGTGCCAGCGGAAGTGTTACTGACAACAGCCTTTGAATAACGCTCTTACATTTACATTTATTAAAAGCATGTGCTCAACATGGATTTGCATGTTTGAGATCAAATTGGGAGTTCTTCAGTTTTGAGGTCACCTAGTGTTCTTCTCAAAGCTGAAACAAATATGGAAAAATGGACCTGAATTCATCCTGAATGGATAAACCACACTGCGTTTAATGTCTGTAGTCGTATAATGAGTGTACTTTTGAATAGTTTTTGTTCCTGGTGGATTGTGTTTCAGGTGACGTGCACATCTGTGGTGTTATTTGTGAGTATCGTGCTGTGTGGCGTCTCTCTCACTCTACTCAGCAGACGATCACAAGACTATCACAGCCTTGAACATGGATCAGCGTCTGACGGTGAGGAGGACACACACACACAGAGCTCTGCTAGAGGCAGCATCAACACAGGTATGACACCCACAACTCCTCCTCCGTTTCTCAACCCATGGAATCGTGGGAATCTTAAAGATTGGAATTCTTAAGATGAATTCGTATGAATGTTCTTAAGTGCAGTTCTCAAAAAAATCATTCGAATATTTTACGTTTTTTAATGTGGCGTGTATTTTAAATGGTTTTCTTTTAAAGAGTCTGTCTCAAGCTGGATCTTTCTTGCGCTCTCTCTAGAGAGAATGTGTCCTGTATCTGTTTGTGTGAGGGTGTGCGAATTTCAAATGTACATTTATCGATCATTGGTGTCACTTCAGAGAATTCGTGCACATCCTTAGTAATAATAATATATATTTAATGTATCTACACTGCCGTTCAAAGTAAGATTTTTTATGTTTTTTTAAAGAAGTCTCTTAAGCTCATCAAGGCTGCATTTA
>NW_015517274.1:3136-3652 GCF_001515645.1 Sinocyclocheilus grahami | reverse complement strand
ATTTTATTCCAGTTAATGCATATTTTATTGTAATAGCTTTTTTTTTATCATTTTAGTTTTAGTTGAAATACAACTTAGTTGAAACTGAACTTTAGTTGAAACTGAAATGGGAGGCATTTAAAAGACAACAATAGAAATATGAAAAAATAACAATATATATATATATATTTTTTTTTCATATTTCTATTGTTGTTTTTTTAAATGCCTCTCATTTCAGTTGATTGCTGGCAACCTGATATGATTAGTAGCATTGGTATTTACATATTTCATATTTCGCTTATTGCATGTTAAATGATGTTTGTATGTCATTTCTGTTGATTACAGTGCTCCTCATATAATTAGGTGTATTAGTTTTACATCTCATTTCTCCATGGCAAGACAAGTAAAAAGTAAAAATGTACACACTCTCCCCGATCTATTTTATATTCTCGTCTGCTTTATCAAAAGCAATGCTATATGGTTAAAAATAAGACTCGGTCTCTTAAAGACTGCGGCTGACAGTGTAGAGCGTCTGTG
>NW_015517274.1:0-2362 GCF_001515645.1 Sinocyclocheilus grahami | reverse complement strand
TGTAATAATATTTCACAATTTTACTGTTTTTACTGTATTTTTTATAATATAAATGCAGCATTAGTGAGCAGAAGAGATGTTTTTCAAAAATATAAAACAATCTTACAGACCCCACATTTTAAACAGTAATGTCTAATAAAAGTATCGCAGTATGTAAAGTTGGCATAGCACATAATTTTACTGTAATTTACTATAATTTTACTCTAATATTTTCATTATTCAACTGCAAAATAATAATTTCAAAAAATATTGAATGAATCATGTGGCTGCATTTGAAATGAACCCGCAGCATATTTGCACAGAAAGATCGTAAAAATAAAATATGATTTAATCAACATTTTGACTTCATTATTTAATGTAGAAGAAAATGTAATACAGAAACATTTTAGATGTACACAAATTACAATTTATTTTTTATTTATAAATTATTTATTTATGAATTTACATATTGCTCTAAAAATGAAAACAAACAAGCAAAAGCTAAATTTAATGATTTAAAACCAGTAGAAACAGGCAGCTTCTTGGGAGTCCTTGAAAATGCTGCTCATCAGGACCCCAAATACAAAAGTAAAGGCATTTTCAAGCTTGGTAAGCTAAAAGAGCTTTAATGTCCTACAGCTAACTGAAGTTGTGATGTGTGTGTGTGTGTGTTGTTCTGTGATGCCTAATAATGAGTAAAGCTTAGGCCTGAATGGGAATCTATCAGAAACATTGTGTGAATATCCTACAGTGCGACTTGCTAAAACATGCCACATTAAACAGCAGTTTTGCATATTATTTACTGTGCATGCAGATTGAGAAACTGCATGAAATGTTTAAATGTTTGTAGCTTTAAAAACGCATTTGTCGCACAGAAGGAACATTTAAATGAAATTGTGAGGCAAAAGCTGTTTAAAAACGTATCGTAGGCCATATATCAAACCCTGTCGGGCCACCTGTTGAGTATTTTCCCAGTGATTATTATTTATGTGTCGCTCTCTCTGATGTAATTGTGTATAGTGTGTGTGTATATTTAGGTTCACTACATGTACCAGAGGTAGTAGTGCAATAAAAACAAGTGCTACTGAAGTCCGTTTTAGGTGTGCTGGAGGTACAGAGGTGTGTAATTAGGCAGTGGGGGATTTCGAGTGATTGCAGAATAGCTTTGAATAGCGGTGCCGGCGGTGGAGAGGGAGTAGACAGTGCTGTGAAGGGCCACTCGGCACGGCTGTAAGGGAAGATGTTCCTCAGAGACTCGCCGCTCACGAGACTTCATTAAAGCAGCTCGGGGCTGTCGCTGGCGATTTGTTCACAACAAGTGCTGTCTGCGTTTAACCAGACTGTGACAGCCACAACTGCCTGGGTTGAATACAGCTCCCATGATGTTAGGATTGCTGTTTTGTGGCTTTGTTTGTAGCTTTGAGATCTATACGCTGGTGTACTGCTAAATGTTGATGCTATTGCACTGAAAAAAGAGGTATTGGATTTACTTTGAGACAGCTTTCACTCAGAAATTGCGAGTACATTTCACAAATGCCTAACGACACATTGAATTAAACGTGACATTTTGAAGTCAAAAGACTGAAATTGTAAAACACTCCAATAATCTTGAATGTTTTATTTACAACTTCATCTTTTGGCAGATCTTTTAACATCTTTTTAGCATCTTTAACTGGCTATAAATATTGTTGATATTCTCTATTATAGAGTTGGAAGTGGCAATTTATCGTCATTTCGTCACTCGTCATTTAAGGCTGTTCCTGTTTTAAGTTACATGATCAAATCAAAGCTACTGAATAGTCAGTTTTGTCAAGAAATGTAATTAATAAATGTTATGTTGATGCTGGTTTGTAGTCTGACAGATTCAAATGATTTCAGATTAAAAAAGTTTATTTAACCAGCTGTTATAGAAATCACAACAATTGTAAACATTTAATTGTAAATATATTATGTGCACACACATGCATGTCATTTTATGTTATTTTATAATTATTTTTCTTTTATTTATATTTATAAATATTTATTTATTTTATTTATTTATTTTAATGTACTGTTTCTATTATTTGTTTATTAGTTGAACAATAATAATACTAAATGATAATAATTTATATCATTAATATTGATAATAATAATAAATTATTATTAATAAAATATATAATTATAAACTTATAAATTATTATTATTACTGATAGTTATTAATCATTTAATAATTGTGATAAATTAGTCAATTTATTTATTTTTACTTCAGTTTTAGTTGTATTATTATTATTTAAATAATAATAATACTAATAATAATAATAATAACAATAATAATAATAATAATAATAATACATGATCAATATAAAATATTTAAAAAAAAATTGTATTATAATTTTTAGAATTT
>NW_015517273.1:1440-3652 GCF_001515645.1 Sinocyclocheilus grahami | reverse complement strand
TTAGGAATGACACGAGGGTGAGTAAATAATGGTAAAAACTTTCATTTTTAATCAAACTAACCCTTCAACCCACTCCTATGAGCTAGTTATGCCTGGTAAAATCACCACCAAATGAATGTTTTGTTCATTTCCCAGATTTTCAAGTATGTACAGTTTCTTCAGAACTGTCTTTACAGTATAGGGCTCCACTGATTCCACTACATGTACCTAAATTCCCACTTTTCCACAAGAAAAGTAAGTATTCAAGGGTGGGAAAATGGAGAAAGAATAGACCGTTTCCTTCTCATTAACTTTAAGTGTCATCATTTTGACCAGCCATCCACATCAGCAGGGTCACCTTCACAACTACATCCTCTTATGCGCAGCTCCCACCCCCAAATCATGAGCTTTTTGAGCCATTAAATCACGGTGTCAAATTATATGGCACATGAAGGTGCTTGCAAGTGCTCAGCAACACTAGCATTAAAACTACTTCCAGCACACCTTCCATTTTGCTGACCCAGAAACTATGATGAGACTGTTTAAGTCACTATGATGATGTCCCACGTTCAGCCCCTAATATTCGATCCACCAATTTTGGCTGAAGGTAATTATACTGTTATGCTTTTAAATGTACACATACTCTTGGTAAGTGAACACGTATGAGTGTTCGAGCAGCTGAACCAAACTATTTCCTTTTCTCACCAATTACGTGGTTTGAGATCAGTGAATGCTGAGGACATTTCACTCATCGGTGTGAGCCCTCTCATCCTCGGTCTTATGCTTTTTTGCCTTGGCAACGGTGCCGCTGTGGGCCGTAGCTTTCAAGAGCATGCTTGTATGTTTTAATGTGTTTTATATGATGTGTCAATCATCTGATGAGGCACGCGAATTCCTAAGGTCTCTTTAATGGGGGTGGAAGCGTAGACGTTTATGCACATGGGGTCTCAGGTACACCTTTATTCCCACAAACCAGCCAAGGACACGGATGCTGATTCCTGGTCCTACGAAACCCCTCCAGAAGGGAGTGTGCATGTGAGGATCGTGAGAGAACTGTGCTCTCGTAATCACTGAACTATCTAGAACAATCATTCCCAACTCAATCGCTCCCTTAAATCTCTGGACTACGGGGCGAAAGGGCTCAACAGGGACGTGAATCGATTAAATCGGACTGGATTTTACACATTCAGCAAGAGACTCTCGGTGTATTACACCCCTGTGCACAGCAAAACGACCAAGTTAATTTCAAAAAGTGTTGTGACGTTAGTCGACAGTGGATTTGTCTTGAAGGATTTTATTCTTTGTGTGTCATGAGTGTGTTTTTAATGTTTTTTTGGTTTTCATATGCTATTCTTTGACAGGATTTGTGGTCCTGAGTCAGATCACAACAACCGAAGTCATCATTTGCTCTAAGTTCAATGCATTTCCTTTCTCTTGTAATGTTGTTAAAGGGAATATCATTCTAAATATTTACATAAGGAAGAATGGAAAAACAGTACGAATGAATCGAATTCGATACCTAATTCAATTCTAAACATAGGTATTTGAGTTTGGGGTGGGTGGGGGTTGTCCAGTATGGTCATTTTAAGACTGTGCTTGTATGATCACAATACAATTCATTTTTGTTTGTGTGTATGTACAGGAGTTAATGCTCCTTAGCAATTAAACCATTAGACAACACATTCAGAGGTTCTTTCAGTTCATGCCAGTGTTGTTATCATTGACAAAAACTATTAAAAAACATTTCTGTTAATTGAAATAAAGCTAAAATAGAATCTAAACATTAGACGACCATTTTAAACAAAAATGTTACAATTTTGAACTGACGTTTAAGTTGAAGAACTAAAATTACTAACTGAAATCCAAAACTAAAAAACTCTTTAGAAAATATTTTAAAATAAATGAAAATGACAAACACTTTAACTAAAATTAAAATGAAAATATAAAAATAAAGCTCATTCGAAATATATACAAACTATAATGGAATCGAAATAATACTAAAACGACATTGACTCTTGAACAGTGTTTTTCATTTACTGGTTTCATTATAGTTAATAAATTAGGACAATCTGCATGATGTAGAATTCATAGCAAAATAACTTGATTTATAGATATAGAACATACAATTTATAGATTATTTCTGATGGACCCTAAATTTCAACATCGAAAAACTACAGTGGAGAAACTTTTGTGGAAAAGCAACAATGAGATTAGAAAATGTGTGTGTGTGTGT
>NW_015517273.1:0-1383 GCF_001515645.1 Sinocyclocheilus grahami | reverse complement strand
ATTTTCTGTGTTAATTAACAGTGTCGTTTTTAGAGCTTACCTCATATTGAACCCACAACATTCTTTGGAATGAATGGCAGCTTTGTTTTGTTTTTTTTGTTGGTGGAAATTTAGAGGTTGTGAGTTTGTCTTAACATTTTTAACAACTTGAAAGCAACCTATTATGAATTCAAATCAAATTCAGTAGAGACGCAAAAAGGACAAAAGTCAAATGTCTATTCCCACAGTCAAATTTCATACAACACATCAGGTCCACCTTTAAACCGTCATTAATTCAACATCCTAAAACGATTTTATAAAGGTGAGTCAGTGCAAGCATTTAACTCTGTCAGTGTCTAAATGTCAAAACCAAGTGTAAATATTACTGTTTGCCCTGTGTTTCTAGATACTGCTGTGCTGCTGTAAGTGTGTCCTGTAAGTCCTGTTTTTTTGCCAGCTTGCAGGCTTCCTCTAGTCTGGCCCAGCGGTAATCCTGGTGTTCGTCTGAGAGAACGACCTGTGTGTTTGGATCACGGAGCTCAGCCAACCAATAGAGGACCTCTTTGTCCTTTCCTCGGACCTGATAGTGCAACCTCTGCAGGAAGCCATCGACCATACACAGGTGATCTTTACCTAAACCTGCTTCCTCCTGTGTCTCTCTCAAGGCGGTGGTGAAGTCGTCCTCTCCAGGGTCAACATGACCTGATGGGGGGAGGATAAAGTTATTCTTTCAGTAACAATACTTAGAAATTGAAGATGTCTTCAATTGATTTGCTGCGGACAGGTCATGTGACTTAACTACCTGTATTAGTTGCAGCAATGGTTGCTGTTTTTTGTTTTACATTTAGTTTATAAATGCTTTACTGACTAATTTTCTCTTAGTAGAAACAGGCGTTATGGTGAAAATAACCTATAATATTCTTTTAAATAGGCACGCTTAACAAGCTTGTGGTTCAAATAGAAGTTGAGAGTAAAATGAGTTGAGCACAGTAAAAGCATCATGAGAAGCTGTGAGATGCACCTTTGGGTGGCGTCCAGTGATGTTCCCCGTCGGATGTCTGCAGCAGCAGGAACTCTATATTATCGGGGGGAGGCTGCTGGGCCAAACGCCGAAAAATGACAAATCCACACGCCCGCAATGCCATGACCTGGAAATACACAGTCTAGTAAGCACATGCAACTATCCATTACAGTTTTATCATATAAAATGTTTCACTGTGCGTTCTAAATTTGAAAAAGATTCAATGAAAATGTGTAAAGTACAAACAAAGGCTCGAGTCTTTATTAAACTGATATATAAATTGAGATGTTTGAGAATGCCTGTCTGTCATAGCTGTTTATTTTCTAAATACAGGATGTTTTTATTATATAATTATATAATTACATACATATATATATATATAT
>NW_015517272.1:2072-3652 GCF_001515645.1 Sinocyclocheilus grahami | reverse complement strand
GCTGTTCATATTCTTAATCTGCTCTCAAATGCCTTTCTGTTCCCCCTGCTCGCCGTGTTCTGCGGGGAATTAAGTGTACTACACAGGATTCATACAGAGGTAGACATCCCGTCTCGCTCTAAAATCCAGCCGAGAAGGAGGTCGCGATGGAGCTTTAAGGAACTGTCGTGCTCACGCTAGGCCTCTGATGCCGTATTTCTCATAAACAGAGCATATGAAAGTGTGGAGGTAGAGGAGAGAAAGACAAGGAGGAAACTGAAAGCACTGGCATGATGAGTGCCTGCATGGGAAATCTAAGGAGGAGTAAAGCTGGTTTAAGTTGACCTGGTTAAGCTGCGTGCCCGTTTCATGTGACAGAGAGAGACAAGCCTGCACACCTCAGTGAGAGGTTGAATATTATGCATTAAAGGCTTCTGTAGACAGGTAGACAGATAGAAAGACTCAAGCAGGCAACATGCAGGGCCTCATCAGTAGGTAAGATATCACGACACAGCCTGCTGTAAAGCTTTGAGTCTGTTTGAGAACCTTTCCATTAATCACCCTTATGATTTTCATGACATATTATTATGCACGGTAATGTTAACAACATGTGTTATGCTAATCTGTCTCGTTCATGTTCTTAGTTTGAAGTTTTTGTGTTTTTGAAAGCTTGTAAAAATGATTGATAAACAGTTGATAAAATTGAATCTGTTCAAAAAATTGAGCCCATTCACACCAAGAATGATAACTATAGAGACAACTATAATGCTAACTACAGTATATTAACATCCACACCAACGGATGACAACATTCTCTTTATTATAAGCATGCATTGCAGTTTTGTTGCCTGCTGCTTTAAATGGTCAAGCTCAACGATCCTTCCTCTGTGTTGTTATTGTTATAGCTGTGATGTGAACTCCCCTATTCTCATAGAATTAGAATGTTTATTAAAATTTTTTAGTTATCGTCTTTGCACGCAGTTTTTGAATGAATCATTCAAGTTGAATCATTTAGCAGCTTACTCGTGGAGAAAGTCATATGTTTTGTTTCTAAATGAATCACTGTGTTCGAATGAAGAAGTTGAATAAATGATTCAGTGACTCATTAATAAAGAATTTTTCGCCTAAATTTATCTACTGGCGTAACAATTGTAACATGCAGAAACAGTCTTTTTAGCCTCTTTAGCCTTACATTAAGAGATTGTTACAGATTGTCCAACCTCTAGTTTAGAATAAACAGTATAATTAATAATTTCTAAACATCTATTAGAGGGCATTGAGTTTATTTGGTAAATTTTCTCAACCAAAACCACCTATGGTTTATTTCATTTTCTTTATTTTCTTTATCCACTTTTTATGGATTGAGCATGCTCTTGTGAAAATGCTGCCAGTCAGTGGGTGCTCTCTCTCTGTGTGTGTGTCAGCAGGTGAGGCCTGCGTACCAGTGGAGTGTAAAATGTGCCAGTTGGATTGACACCCGAATGACAGATACCAGTGAAACTCACTCTCGCCTCAGTCACCTGAGATTATTCTCAAGGAGCTGAAGCTATACAAAACATTATCAATGGCTGCACTCATGGATTGCCATGATCTGTTTTTTTT
>NW_015517272.1:0-1234 GCF_001515645.1 Sinocyclocheilus grahami | reverse complement strand
CATTCATTGTTTGCTTTGACAGCTGTGGGCAGGTAACAAATGATCAGGTAGTTTAATTTTCAGACGCCGTGGGTCGGCTCGGACACTAGGCGGCAGTTGTTTGATAATACCGGGCCATCGTTTTCTGTATTGCGATTGTACATCCCATGGCGTGTACACTCCATCTTCCCCTACTTAGCGAGAGGGGATGGTATTATATCACATTTTCCCTTTTTTTGCATGGTTGTCGTACATGTTTCGACATTGTCCGTTAGCAAGTGTCTGAAATGTGTATCAGGGTAAATATTTGTGTGTCGCCAGGGACGCGGGTAAGAACAAACAAGTGTTCCTGTAGGCCTTTGGCGAGGGACCCTACAGGCTTACAGCATGTCTACAGTGTGAATACAGCATGAAAACAGTCGTTCTGTTCTGAGGCCACGATTCTGATCCCTGTCCTCTTTCTTGTTAGTCGGAAATAAACATGGCTTGTCCGCTAAAGGATGACATAGAAAGGAAGATTTAGTCAGCGGCTGCCCGTTTTTATTATTTTTTTATTACTTATATGTGTTATTTCTTTTTGACATTGGATTAGGGATGTTAGTTTAAATAACATGTATTTTCAGCCGATTGGGGTCACCGTGGGCTGCATGGCAGACGTCATTTGTGGGACGTTGGGGAAAATTCCGCAAACGTCGGCGATTGGCAGTCGAAAAGATTTTTTCCTTCTATCAAAAGTATTGTGAACAGCAGATAGTACATATTTTGTAAATGTATCCTGACACTGGAAGATAATCCTCACCCATGTGATTCTTTTACAAGTCGGTCTAGCTAATGCAAAAACAAGGATCACTTTACTTTCACAGCCATATTTTTGCCTCTCTTGCTCTCTCTTTCTGACTCACCTTGCCAAATGTGCTATTGTGTTGTACAGGGATGAGAAATGAGGGGCTTTCTGTGCTGCTGATACCTGTTATTTGATATCACAGCCTTGCAACAATTCATCCTAATGTGATGTTTAAAGCATTTGTTAGCTCATAATGCATTGATATTAGTTTAAAATATTGCTACTTTGCAAAGCAGCGCAGATGGGCCGGGCTGATGCAGCAGGCGTGAGGGAACAGGCTGAAACGCTCAGATATGAGATGTATTAAATGCATGAGTGATTCTGATGCATTTTACTGTAATTGATTCTTTTCAAAGGTGTCTTCTCACTTTTCACCCCCTTGCTCGCTCTGCAGAACTCTCTCTCTCTCTC
>NW_015517271.1:0-3653 GCF_001515645.1 Sinocyclocheilus grahami | reverse complement strand
ATCCAGTGGCATCTCCGTATCCCGTATATGAAATCCCTACAACTGTGTACCTGATATGTATCCAAAATAATCAATATTGAATCGAATCGAATTGGTAATCGAATTGAATCGCAAGCTTGTGAATGAGAATCGAATCGAATCGTGAAATTTGTGTCAAAACCCAGCCCTATATTTCATAGTTTGTCCTCCTTTTTAAACTGTGAGGTTGTTTGAGGATTCCATAAGTGTGTGATGAGAGCCTGTCCACTGTACTGACATTGATGTGGTGTGAAACGTGCCATGTGTGTGTGGATGTCCTGATGTTTCTCCAGTATGAAATAAATATAGTGTGTGTTTTTCACAGTGGATACTGTTCTCTCTTTACAGGTGAACAGAGCAGTCCCACGCTGTGAGGAGAACACACCTTTGGAGGAAGATATATGTCTTCATTCCAACATGAGCATGAAGCCAACTGAACAAGTAATGCCATGTGTTACATTAACCAAGCTCCAATTAAGTAATCATTTGGCCAGTTTAAAAAAAATAAATGTCAACATACTTCAAGTTCTGAACTACCTATTTATAAACCACAGGTACTATATAGGTTTGCTGCCCAGGTAAACAGACTGAAAGAACATCATGACAAATGTGCTCAACGCTATGAACAACTGTCAACAAGAACACTTGAAACTGAAAGAGGGGTGACTGATTACTCACAGAATGATGAATCTGAGGTATGTGCTAGTTTTTTTGTTGGTGGGGGCATCGAAATGGCTTTCAGTATTCATATGCTTAATATTCCTCATAGGGGCATTTAATACAATAATGTTTTTCCCACAGATATCTTGTGAGGAATCCTCCTTTTCTGACTACAGTGACAAAGAATATATCCCTGATACAGACAGTAGCTCCTCAGACAACAGTTGTGAAAGTGAAGAACTAAATATCTGGCATGCTGAGCCAGTGAAGGGAGGTGCTGTAGAGTTTAAGAGTACAACAGACACGAGTACAAGCTCATCCTATCACAGTTCCACATCTGTGACATCAATGCCTACTAAAGTGCAAAAAAATAGATACAAGAAGATACAATATTGCGCCTATTGTCAGAAGCCATACTTTAAAATTTGAATGAACTTGAGGTAGCTAAGGCATTCAGCTTCGATAAAAGGTCAAAGGAAGGAAGAGTGAGATTACGCCTTTTGAAAAGTAGAGGGAACTTAACCCATAATGCTGCAGTTTCAAAAGCCGGAAACGGGGAAATGGTTGCTTGCAGACGGCCCAAATAAGTAAAATCTACCTATGACTTCACTCACTGTATCCACTGTCAAGGTCTGTACAACAGAAAGACACTATGGAGACACATCCGAACATGCCCCCAGAACCCCAAAAATGAAAACCGCACAATTGGGCAGAAGAGAGTTCAGTCAATCAACAGCTTGACCCTTTCTCCACCAGTGGACGTTAGCAAAACTCTATGGACCATTGCTTGTGAGATGGTGAATGATGAAGTTTCGGATGTTGTCAGAAATCATCGATACATTCTTTTTTTAGGGGAGCAGATGTACAACAGGCTGAAGTCACATTCAGGAAGAAATTACTACATTAAGCAGAAAATGAGAGAAGTAGCAAAGTTACTCATCACTGCCAGATCACTGACACCCATTCATAATATGGTGGACTTCATCCAACCCTGCAACTTTCCTCACGTTATAAAAGCAGTAAGAGCAGTGGCAGGATTTAGTGAGGAGACAAACACCTACAAGATTCCATCACTGGCACTGAAGCTTGGACACAGCTTGGCGAAGATTGCCAACTCCGTGGAATGCAATGCACTGATGTCAGGACGCGACACGGCTGCAGAGTCTGCACGAAACTTCAGACGTTTGTATGAAAGCAAATGGAATGAGGCAGTGTCTGCAGCTGCACTGACTACTCTGGGTGAGGCTAAATGGAATAAGCCACAAGTCCTACCATTTACAGAGGATGTCAAAACACTGCACTCATTTTTGAACTCAAAACAGCAGGAGTATGTGGATGCCCTACAAGAAAAACCAAATGCCAAAAACTTTGCCAATCTTTGCAAAGTCATGCTAACACAGATCATTATTTTTAATAGACAAAGAGAGGGTGAAGTTTCCAGGATGAATATTCCATCTTACACGTCTAGAGACCAGGCACCAATGCACAGAGATATCGCTGTGGGACTCAAGTGACTTTGAGAAAAAGCTTTGTGGGTACTTCCAAAGGGTGGAAATACGTGGTAAGAGGGGTAAGAAGGTACCAGTGTTGCTGACCTCTAATATGGTTGTGGCCATGGATCTCCTTGTAAACATGAGAGAAAAGTGTCAAGTTCCTGTTGAAAACCAGCATTTGTTTGCTCGTCCAGGTGCTCATTATCGTGGTGGAGACTGCATTCGCCAGTATGCACAAGCCAGTGGAGCAAAGCATCCAGATGCCCTTTGCTCAACAAAGCTGCGTAAGCAAGTAGCTGCAATGTCCACAGTATTTAACCTAAAAGACAATGAGATGGATCAACTGCCCAACTTCCTTGGCCATGATATCAGAGTTCATTGGGAGTTCTACCGCCTCCCTGAAAGCACTCTACAGCTTGCAAAGATTAGTAAACTCCTTATTGCAATGAAAAAAGGGAAACTGCCCGAACTCCAGGGTAAAGGATTAGATGGTATAACAATAGATCCACAAGGTAAATATAATTGTGTAATATGCATTTTAACACAAACGTAATCATGATTAGTTGTATTTCACAATAATGTATATTCTGTAGAGTATTAGGAGTGGTGTCAATATTTCCTAAAATATCAAACATTGGCAGGTAATTTAATACAGAAGCAATGTACTAGAAGTTTAGCTTCACAGATTTTTGTAATAGGCCACATCGAGAGAAAATGAAGTAGAAATGGTGTGATAGTGGCATTAAACAGCTTTATGCTTTTGTCTTAATCAGATGAAATCGACAGTAAGCAACAGTTCCAGTGATGAGGCAGAACCACAAACTTCAAGCTGCAGAAATCAAGAGTTTGAGGATCATGTGAATAGTACATGTGTTTATTGCAATTCTATACATTATTATTCCTCCAGCTCTGCTTTTACTCCATTACTCTGGATAATTACGCTGGATAGGAAGTGTACATTTCAGCGATTGCATGTCGCTGTGCTGTACTTTAGATTGTTGCTCGTTTTTTCCACTATCAGCAGGCAACCTGCAAGACGAGGGACCTCAAGACGAGGGACTCGAAGTATCTTCAAAGAAAAAGGCCAACCAGGGTATAAGAAAATGTATAGTAACTCACTTGACTAAAGTCTTGGCCTCTGCTAATCTTTGTCTGCTTTTTAAGTTAAAGTCATAAGAATACCACATTTATTGTAAAGATACTGGAGTGCAATATTAAGAGAATTGACATAGCCTTGCAAAGTAGTGCAGTAAAGCATTGGCATGTTCTTATTATTCAGGTAAAGACTTGAATAATTGATTATTGAAATGCTTCATTATAGGCTCCCAGAAAGCACATGTGGGTAGACCTAAATCCCCCTCCATGGTAGACCTGGACGATGCCCATCTCAGACAAGGTACCCATGTTTTATTAGGAGAATAGTTTAGGACTTACTCGTCAACATGGTCCCAATATGTAGGTATGATTTAGACATCAGTGTGT
>NW_015517270.1:2542-3654 GCF_001515645.1 Sinocyclocheilus grahami | reverse complement strand
AATGTAATTTGGCAATTAAATGCATTAAATGGGTTTAGTTTTAACTGTTATTGAACAATTAATTTAAATTTGATCATTTCAGTTGTCTACGTCTATTTTATTTCAAGTAATAAAAGTAAAAAATGTTTTATATGATTTTAGCTTTTAACAAAATTACCATGGTGACATCAGCAAAAATGGAAATTCAGTTCAGAAATGAGGCAAGTTAATGCATCAATCATTCACAATAACATTTGAGATCAATTTTGATTTCAGATTTGACCTTAACACCCTTAAAGTATTAGTTTCTGGTAGTAGTACAAGGAACTAGTAAAACTTGTACTGTTTTTGTTTTTTGTGTGCTGTCAATCAAGATAAATTGAATTTCACGGTGTCTCTGCAATGGCAAAAAAAAAAAGTAATTCTGACCTCTACCAAAAAAAAAAGGTTTATACAAACGGTCACCATCCATGTAAGGTTTTAACAAAGGTTAAAGTTGAAGTTTACATACACAGGACCGTGGGACGGAAGCCTGATGAAACAAATAACTACAATCATCACGTGCTCAAAGAAAATCACATTTTGCGATTTTAATTTAATTAATACATTAATTATTATTTAAATGATCTTTAACGTAAACGTGCGACCAAAGTCATTTCTATGTCTTTGATTTCGAAGTGAATGTTATTAAATTAAATGAAGTGTCAAGCAGTGCGAAGTCCTCAGAGCAACATCGCACACGTGTGTTACCTTTAAAAGGCCGCTCCCTGCCCGACACACCACCGTCCTGAGCATGTGCAGTCTTTAGGCGAACAGACGCTAAAAGATGAATGTGACAACTGAACGAATTCTTCTCGAGTTTGCACTACAAACGTGACCCTGTTACAGCCGCGGAAATCACGTTACAACACCACGAGCGTGCGTCAGTGACAGTCATCCGAGTCTGAGAGGGAAACAAATGCTTTTATTATTCGGTTCCGGTGTTGTGCCGACGTCCGTACCTGAAACCGGGTGTGAAATATTACAAACAAAAAGATAACATTGTTGCAAAAAATATAAGCACCACACTTTCATAAATTCTGTAGTACTGCATCAAATAGTTTTACATAAGTCAATAGAAATGATAGTTTGTT
>NW_015517270.1:0-1439 GCF_001515645.1 Sinocyclocheilus grahami | reverse complement strand
AATTACAAATGAAGTACTACTAAAACTAAAATTGAAAAAAATAAATCTAAATTGAAATATTAAAAAAAATGACAAAAGTGCAAATTTGCAAAAGTGCAAATACAAAACGACTAAAGTGCAAATAAAATTAAAATCTAATTAGAAAAATCTATTTTGAAATATTATTAAATACAAATAATATACTATATAATAATATAATAGTATAAAAATAATATTGAAATAACAAATTGTGTTCAGTCAGTGCTCTTCAGTCACAATGGAGATTTGTCAAAATAATGCATTGTAATGCAAGTTAAAATAAAAAATATTCTTTCATGTATTTTAATTGGTTTGACGTGTGTCAAAGTCTCATATGACAAAGTCTCAGAAATTAATGAATTTTCACAACAGGAGGGTAAATAACAGAAATATTCATTTTATTAGTATTTGACTTTGTTTTTAAATTTTTTGTCCATACGTCCACCTGATGGAGTATCGAATAAACATAGGCTACAATTATGTTCACAAAAAATAAAACAGAAAAAAGAACAAAAAAGGTAAACAACTACAAAAATAAATAAATAAAAAGTGCCAGGGGTAATCATATACAATCAGAATGAGGCTACAATCAGATTAAAGAAATATCAAATAATGATTTTTTTTTTCAATCACAAACTTTCAGTCTTAAAGTTAAAGAGCTCACAGACTTTTAAAATCTTCATATATTTTTTCCATCCAGAGTCTCTAATACGGTCTATTCGCAGCATTATAAATTATAAATGTGAATTAATTAATAAAATAAAATAACGTTTTATCCTCGTTAGAATATTCAGAGATGCCAAAAAGTACATTTTCTCATAAAACTGAGAATACTGAATGGTTTTATTGATACATTTCTGTATCTCACACCAAAATATAATTGAACAATGGCAAAATATTTATCCAAGTTTACTTTCTTTTATTATGGTATAAATGACAAAAACAAAACAGTATAACAGACATTATAAAGCCAGGGGAACAATGGAGAGAAGAAAGAAAATATAAGAAGAAGAAGGAGAGAGAAAAAGGAACGTGCAATCACAGACATGCAGGACCTTTATATCACTCAAGGATTTTGACAATAGAACACAAGTGGACCGTTTTAATTGCCTTTCTGTTTGTACTATGTTGAATAATGTTTTCCAATTCTTTATAAACCTTTCTTTAAAGGGCTTTTTTGTTAGAGAACTTACACGTATGAATGTGAAACTCGATTAAAATAAGCAGGTTAATAACAAAAGCTTCATTATTCACATTATCATAGCTAAAATATTCAAAAACAACAAATATTTAAAATTAACGAGGGCCTTTTCTTTGATAAACGTACATCATACCATAACTTTTTCACATAACTACAACGCCAGAAGATGTGGGGAACTGTTTACAGGTGCAAAAAGAGCAACTAACATCAACATCCTTCT
>NW_015517269.1:1319-3654 GCF_001515645.1 Sinocyclocheilus grahami | reverse complement strand
ACAGATAACTAAACAAAATATCTTGTCTACTAGAGGTTCTGACAAGATGTTAATTGTTGCAGTCTATGTAATTTTTTACATTTTAATTGTTTATTGCAAAATCGGCACCTCTTTTGTGGCAAATATTAATTTAATAATGATCCTTACTCCGTGAAGTCAAGTAGCAGAAGTTACAGTAAGTGAAAATGTGCAAATACTACTGGCCCATTTTGGGGTGAACTAAATATGCAAGACTAGTCTTACGTTCGTCACTGTTTTTAAAACAGGGCCTTTATCCCTTTCTGGGCCGCTTAAAAAAAATGGGGGCATAAATTAAGAGTATACCCACTTCTACAGGCACCACTACACCACTGAGCATACGGCATTCGCATTGAACAAGAGTGAATGGTTTATCCACGTTTTTAATTTCATCGCTGTTCTTGTAATGTATTGGAATGCCAGAATGCGCATCCATCAACAGAAACATATATTAGCCGAACCCTGTTTGTTTTGCGTGTTATTTATAGCAAACCATATTACAGATGCATTGTCAGATTAATGTTGAACCGCGGTTCTATCGTGTGCTGAACCGTGTGTGGAGAACCGTTCCATCACTAGGTCTGACGCTGCGTCCTCACCAAACATGACACAATAATGTGTCAAGAAATAAAGCATCTTCTGTATAAATCTGTCCTAACAAAGAAACATCATCTAAACTCACAGTGAATAAAGTTCATCTTCAAGACCAGCACAGTTTCAACTGTAACATTTCGGTGGGCTTCAGCCTCTGAAGAAACCACATTCATGTTCTTTATGTGGAAAGAGTTTTTCACATCTGCAGAGTTTAAAAGTTCATCAGAAGATACACACTGGTGTGAGAGATCATATGTGCTTTGAGTGTGAGAAGACTTTTATTACAGCTGAAGATCTGAAGCGGCTCCAGAGGATCCACACTGGAGAGAAACCTTACAGCTTCATCTGTCAGATTCAGATCAACTCAAAGATGGAGTTCCTCCTCAAAGAACAATATCTGAAAGTTTTATTCTTGTATATAAATTTGCTTCATGATATTAATTATATCATTGTGTTTTTTTATGAGTTTCATTCATCACTTGTAGTTTGGTTACTCTTTATATATATTTTTTTTTGCATGTGCTAAACGGTCTTGTTCAGGAAGCTGAAGAAGAGGTTGTAACACTTTTGAACTGACATTTATTTTTAATTTGTTCTTCATTGTTGTTTTTAAATCAAGTATTCTTTCATTTATGATATATTTAGAAAATGCAGATGCAAGATATACTGTAGCATTGCAACCAATTCTCATTTGCTTCTCTTGTAAGAAGAGATTGCTACCAGAACCCGGTAGAGTCTGTTTGGGTATGTGTTTTGCTATTTGCAGTCCAGAAGAGAGATCTCTCTCGTGCTTTACGTCTGTGCGATTAATCTAATTTTATCTGCAATATTTTAGTTTGGCTTCCAATGATTATGAAAAGAAGATATTTGAGGTATTAAAATCAGAGATTCTGTCATGTGACGCCAGCGAGTCTGAAACTGATTTTACATTAGATTCATTCATTCGGTTTCTTTTGTAGGCTGTTATTTACCTGAATACTGCTGTTAGACCTTACTGAAAAACTTTGTCTAAAAAGCATCGTTTACGTAACTTTGTTTTTGTTTGTACTTTGCTTCTGTTTTTATTGTATTACTGTCTTCAGTGATTGTTTGCAGATTTTTTACTTACATTGATTAGTTTAGCATTAGTTGTTTCATGAAGTATCAAAGCTATATAATAAAACATTGTTTAAAAAGAACTGATAAGAATACAATTAAAGTACAAGGCCGGCAAGGAAGATGTAGATCGCGAGTAGTAAAAAAAAAAACTCATATCCATTTCTTCTTGTAAGGAGAGTTTGTTTTAATTTTTTACTTGCCTATTATTATTATTATTATTATTATTTTGTATTTGTTTTGAGTAATCATTGAGTAAATGTTACATTTTTAATTAATACATGCTCTTTAGTTTATAAATTTCATCAACAAGTGTTATTGCCTGCTGACTGTATTTCCATCAGGATTTTCTAAAATATAATTTTAGCACCATGAAATATTATGTTTGTGTAACTGGCCTCTTATCCTCTTTGCGTTGTGTCAATAAAGCTTGTGCTTCAATAAATCGTCTCTCATTCATCAATTTATTCACTGAGAAAACAGTAAAACAGAGTGAGTTGATATAGGCCTATTCCAGCATATTCGACACCTCGTGCTGGCGCTATAATAAAACACAGATTTGTCACACTCTTCACAAACACAAGGTGGCCGCGGGTCCTTAAAAAGTCTTAAATTCAGATTCAGCAGG
>NW_015517269.1:0-609 GCF_001515645.1 Sinocyclocheilus grahami | reverse complement strand
AAAACAGTTAGCTGACTAGCTGTATAAGATTGTGTGCTACACTAAAATATAACTTCACAGGCATTACGGGCTTGTACGTTTAAATCCACAATAATATAAATTGACAGTTTATTGCTGTTCTGTGGTTTTACACTGCTGTTATTTTTAAAGATTTCATATTATTTTAAGGTAGGGCTGAACAATAATTCAATATCAATATGTATTGCGATATAATTTCTTTTCAATAACGGTGATATGATTTTTAAACACATTTCAGATATTTCAATATACATTACCAGTGTTTCCCATACATTGATTTATTTGTGGCGTTTGACTTCATTGAATAAACATGAGCCCTGCACGTTTCAAAATCAAAACACGGCACGGTTGTTTTATATCAGTGATCCTCAAATCTGGCTCGCGAGATAATAATAATAATACATTTTATTTGATGGCGCCTTTCAAAACACCCAAGAAGTCCAAATAAGTTATCAATAATACAATCAACTAATAACAAGGTGTTAAACTAATAGAAACAATAAACTAATGAAAAATAAAATAAAGAAAATCTAAATAGGTATGTTATTAATTGTGATTTGAATTGACACAAAGAGTCCAAATGACGAATGT
>NW_015517268.1:2962-3654 GCF_001515645.1 Sinocyclocheilus grahami | reverse complement strand
TCAAAGGAACATGTTTCTAAGGAGAAAAAGAAAAAGAAAAAAAAACTACAAATATCTGCTGTGACATGACCAACTTTTAGGTGTTGTTCTCAGTGTACTGGTTAAAGTCACTTGTGACTTGTGGGTGTGCGAGTAATACAACAGGAGCAGGTGAGAAGTGGAATCACTGTGCTCTGTGTACCCAATCCATCACTCTGAGAGTCTACTGAGAATCAAGCAGACACAATAACTGAAATTAGTTATTCACCCTTTATCCAAAAAAAAAGCTGGACTGAAGCCAATAGTGCATCTCAGTTTCTCAAACCTGAAACACAGATGTAACCTTCAGAGATGGCATCCTTCTACCATTTACGAGCTGTATTCAGACCACAGCTGAACCCTGCTGGCATTAGTTCACTCTGATACTAAATGGGTACCTTTATGATAAATTTGTCATCAACATGTCTATCTTCCCCATGAAGGCCATGAAATGTTGAAGCCATCTTAACCTGACAGTGTAAAGATAACTTTAGTCTTCTTTTCATCCCACATTCAGACTCTTTCATGACCTATCTTCACGTCTATTCTATACAGCCCATCTTGAACACCTCACAATACAGTCATAGGAATATTTCTCACCACACTATAATTCCTTACAAAGCTCTTTCTTTTCTCACTTGTCGTATTTGATATATGGGTCAGATTGTACCTTA
>NW_015517268.1:0-2355 GCF_001515645.1 Sinocyclocheilus grahami | reverse complement strand
TTCCTGTCCAAACTGGGCTTTAAAAATATCCATTATTATTATTTATGTTTAAAATAAATAAGTAACTTTTAAATAAACCTTGGGCACTCCCTACCCACCTGTTCGTGGAGCCATTGTAACAGTAGTTGGGCAAGAAGTCATAGTTGAGTTCCCAGAAGACATGGAGAGTGATTCTGCCATAGGGCGCAGATACATTGTGGTTTGCCTCACGGAACATGGCGTCGATACTGTCCAATGTCAAAAACTTACTGAGGAGCTTATGGGTCATCCGGTTAATGTCCAACAATCCCTCCAACTCCTGATCAATGACAGAGAGAAGAAGAGCAATTGGAACAAAAAATACCCTTCTCACTTTCTGACACATTAATGACATTTAACAATGCATTTCTATTCAGATGCACACACAGACCTCCAACAACAATTTGTATGAATACCGATAATGAGCTTTGGAACAATTTCATGGCTTTTTGGAATGCATGCGTCACAGTCAGACGTCTATTCAAAAGTATATATATTAACGTGCACACACAAACACACAGGAAACAAACATGAATAAAATTATTCACTAGGCTAAATTATTTCTGCTGCATTGAATTTCAGTTTTGCTGTGAGAGATGGCCTCTTTTTTTATTAAAAGTCCTGAACCGCCAAATATCCAGCAAATTTACACAGCTAAATCAAGCTGAGAAAATTCAGGGTCTCCGTATGAGAAAATGAAAGCTGCAAATTTCCATAAAAAAACTGAGATTTTAAAGGATAAGGCACCATGATGGAAGTGAGGTCCTCGCTTTCAAAGCGGTTGATGGCGAGCTCTAGGGATTTGTACAGCGCTGAGGACACTCGCTGGGTGATCAGACGGTTCAAGTCAATCGATCGTCCAAGGAGCTGCAAGAGAAAAGGAAAAAACAGGATGAGTGGACTTAAAAAACACCATTAATAAACAGTAATGAAAATGTAAACAGAAGAGCAGCTGTCCTTACCTGGACATGTCTCTGTTTGAGAAGTGTTTCGTAACGATTGGAGGAAGGCCATGGGATATTGGCACCCTGATTCTTACATTCAGCTCTTAGTCTCTTATCCAGAAGGAGACTGAAAATAAAGCACATTTTTAAGTCACCAAAGTAACTTGCAGTACTACTGAAAAAGTGTTACATATTTGTTCTGAAAACAGATCCTGTCCGAATAAGACTACAGAGTTAACACACCTTCCGGCAAGAATCTTGTAGTAGGCAAAAATTTGATCAGCAAGTTTGTAGACAAACTGGTCAAAGCAGAGGTTCACCTGGGGGAAAGAGAAGAAAAATCCAGATGCACTATCACTTAAAAGAACACTTAAACTTGAGCAAAATAAATTAAATTAGCAATGCAATAACTGCCTCAAAGGATTTTATTTTGCATGAATGTAGAAGGTCAAGAGGGTTTTTACCTCAGCTTCAATCTCATCATAAAGGAACTGCTTTTTAAACTTCGTGAGAGCGTAGTGTGCGCTGTCGTTGTACAGATCCAATGAATACAACACATACCTGAAGAGATCAGACATACTTAGAAGCATATTTCATAAAAGCGTTCTTTTTTGCACACATACTATGGCAATTCAATGTGTTAATTGTATTTTTGGTTCTCACTCCATCATAGAGGCCTCTTTAGTCTCCAGGATGTGGTCGGTGAGGATCCAGGGCATGGACATCTCAATTGGGAACTGGATGCGGCGACCCATTGTGAGCTCCAAAAAGAACTCACGGAACCAGAGCTGGGACAAATCACAGCACTGCTGCAGCGTCTCTGCAACACATCACGTGTGTGTTAGAGACCAAACATCCCAGCAGACACAACAACGTCATAAGACGTTGATATTTGATTACATTTCGGTTGTGACGTCGGGTGACCAAAATTCAATGTCAGTTCAACGTCTAATGTCAATGTTAATTTGATGTCCAATACCGATGTCAACTGATGTTGTTATTTGTTGTTTTCAGGTTGTGTAACCAAAATCCAAAATTAAGTCGACGTCAAATTGGCGTCAACCCAATTTTCATTCTCGACCAATATAAACGTCTGTCTGACGTTATACTGGTTTTGTGCCTGCTGGGATTCTTAACATCATCCACATTCAACCAAATACAACAACCATTTTTTAATGGAACACTGCCATGTTGATTACAAATAACTGATGAATAAATCAAATTAAATAAACTTATATAATCTATTGTTTTATAATCTAAAACTTAACTAACTTCATTTTAAATGAAAGTGATTGTGACATGTGCCAACTATGGTAACCCATACTGGTAATTAGTGCTCTGCATTTATCCCATCCTAAGTGCACACACACATCGTGAACACACACCCGGAGCA
>NW_015517267.1:1634-3655 GCF_001515645.1 Sinocyclocheilus grahami | reverse complement strand
GGTGAGAATTAAAGCAATAGTTCACCATTTTCTCGCCTGCATGTCGTTCCAAACCTCGGTGAAACACAAAATGAAATGTTTTGAATAATGTAGTTTGTTGCTCTTTTTCATATTTTCCTTGAGCGACTGCTTTTTACATGTGTGCTGTTTCATTAAAATGAATCATCCAAATGAACTGGCTCTTTTGAGTCAATTTTTGTTGCACTGTTATTTTATGCATAATCATTTTCTATTTTTAACTGTTTTAAATTCATTTTAAATAAATTTTTTAATTCATCAGTTTTTAAATTCCTTGTTGTGATTATTTTTTATGATTATTTTACTTTATTTTATGTAAAGCACTTTGAATTACCATTGTGTATGAAATGTGCTATATAAATAAACTTGCCTTGCCTTTAATAAATCATTTGATCCAGTTCACAAAACTGCTACTTTTTGTGAGTAACTGTCAGTGTAGTTGTGGTTTAACTATGTTAAAGGAATAGTTCACCCAAAATGAAAATGTGTGCTGTAAATGAGCTCACCATCAGGCCACCAGAGATGTAGATGAGTTTGTTTCTTCATCAGATTTGGAGAAATGTAGCATTGCATCAGTGTCTCAGCAATGGATGCTCTGCAGTGAATGGGTGCCGTCAGAATGAGAGTCTAAACAGCTGATAAAAACATCACAGTAATCCACAGCACTCCAGTCCATCAGTTAACATCTTCAGAAGACAAAAGCTGAAACAAATCCAGCATTAACATTTAAAGTAATAAAGTCCATCATTCATAATAAGGCTTCCTCCAGTGAAAAAATGGTCTGGTCTGAATCAGGAGAGAAATCTGCACAGATCAAGCACAGTTTACAAGCCAAAACAGCTCTAAACAAATATGTGGTGGATTTTGATGTGAGACAACAGGAGATGGACATTATCACTGAACGAAGTGCTATTAGGAATTATGGACTCGTATTTTTGCTGGAAGCAAAGGTTTGAAGTTAAAAACGTCTTAATGATGGATTTGTTTCCTACAAACACACAGCTTTTGTCTTCTCAAGACATTAACTGATGGACTGGAGTGGTGTGGATTACTTGTGGATTACTGTGATGTTTTTATCAGCTGTTTGGACTCTCATTCTGACGGCACCCATTCACTGCAGAGCATCCATTGCTGAGACACTGATGCAGTGACACATTTCTCCAAACCTGATGAAGAAACAAACTCATCCTAATGGCCTGAGGATGATTTTTGGGTGAACTGTTTCTTTAAATAGCTTGACATGACAGTTTCAGAGTGGCTTCACTCTTGACTTTGAGCAGATGGAAAGCTCCATTTATGAAACCCGATGACACAGTGATAGTCTGGGTCCTCAGGAGAGGATCTAGTGTCCATGTCTCATCTCAGAAAGGCTCTCACAGATGAGATCAGGTCTTCATGAGCGCATGCACACTCAGAATCAGGCTGACGTCCTTGATGAACCCGTGCATGTTGGCCATGGCAATGTCACCTCGCCTTCGCCAGCGCTTCCCGGTTAATGGATGCAGAATCGGGTTTCATCCGATTGATTGATTCCAGCTCGTGTTCTGCTGTGGTGGAGTTTGGCAGAGCCGCTGAATGGACTCACAGTTTTTATCCTCTCGTCTCTTCAGGCACGTCGCTGTCCTGATGGAAACCATTAAGAAAGGAGTTCATGATGCCGACTCTGAGGCCAGATCAGTCGCTAGGAAGTGAGTGATTCTGTGTTTGTGTTTAATAATGATAATGATGATGACGTGATTGTTGATATCCAAATCATCTCAACACAGAAGGGATTCGCTCAATGTAAAAAACTGAAATGCAGACCAAAATTAGCTGATTTTGGGAAATATTCAGGCATCAAAAGATTACAATCAGCTTTATTTTAGTATGATTTACTATCATAGTTTTTATTATTTTGAATGTTTTTATTTTTATGTTTTCTGTTTTAGTAATTTTGTGTTTGTCATTTTTATTATATATTTTTTTAATATGTCTGTAAAGATTTTATCAGGTTTTGGTTTGTA
>NW_015517267.1:0-913 GCF_001515645.1 Sinocyclocheilus grahami | reverse complement strand
GATAACTGTTTAGCACTAACAACTGTGTAGCCTAGAAAAAAAAAATCCTCTAATATCAGCCTAATTGCACTGATGCTAATAAAATAAACAAATATTGAGTGATATCAATATGGTCATTTATATGTTGTGCATCCATTTTGATAACTCGAGCATTGAGTTTAATACAGTGAGATGATGTTGACGAGCAGCTGTGATCTGAACGAATGTTTTGTAGATGTTACTGGGGTTTCCACGCCCACTTCAGTAAGGAGGCGGAGCATCTGTTTCAGGCGCTGGAACTGACCTATCAGAAAGCGCTGCAGTCTCACCTGAAGAGCTCCGACAGCATCACGTCTCTGCCGCAGTCCGACCGCTCGTCCTCCAGCTCGCAGGAGAGCCTCAAGTGAGAAGTGCTCTCAATTAAGACTCGTTAGTGTGTAAATGAGCTTTCACTCTTCAATCTTTGTGTTTTCACGCTCTTAATTTGTCTCGTAGTCGGCTGCTGTCTGCTAAAACACCTGTCGGGAGCAACTTGAGCAAAAGTGAGAATGTACAAGTTTTTTTTCTTATAAAGAAAATTATTTTGTAAAATTGCAGTATAGATGTATATGGAAGCTCGTTTTCACCACTGAATAAAAAATAAAAAGGTAAAAAATAAAAAATCTCGCAATTGTGAGTTTTGACTTTTTTTCCTCAGATTTGCGTAATATAAACCCATAATTATGAGAAAAAACTCATAATTGTGAGATATAACATCGTAGTTCTGAGAAATAAAGTCGCAATTCTGAGAAACTGACAACTAAATTTTTTCTTGCAAATGCGAGTTTATATCTCACAATTCTGAGAACATATTCCTCCTCAAAAAAAATTTCAGAATTGCGAGATTTAAACTCGCAATTACTTTTTAAATTTTTTATTCAGGTGTTTTGGGAAA
>NW_015517266.1:2640-3656 GCF_001515645.1 Sinocyclocheilus grahami | reverse complement strand
TTGGGGGTTCGGTGCCTTGCTAAAGGGTCTCACCTCAGTCGTGGTGTTGAGGGTGGAAGAGGAACTGAGACTCGAACCCGCAACCTTCGGGTTACAAGTCTTACTCTCTAACCATTAGGCCACAACTGCCACCACAGGAATAAATCACATTTTAAAATATATTCAAACAGAAGAGGTTTTTTTTTTTTTTTTTTTTTGTGACAGTATTAAAAATTCAAAAACATAAAAAAATCTTACTGACCTCAAACTTTTGAACTGTAGTGTGTTACCAAGAAACAATAAACAGCATACAAGTTTGACATTACTCTTGCAAAAATGTTTAATTAAAAGTATTTAAACTTTTTGCACAGCTATCATGTGGAGCTCACTACATTGTCCTTCTCCGCAGCTTTTTTCTCACGTTAAATAAACATGGTTTTAAATAACAATGCTCAGTAACATTCAGACGTACCATATTTTTATAAAAGCTTGGAAACTAAAAGCTGAACGGACTCATTTGTAATTACACCAAACCATTCTTTTCGAATGGTGGCCTTTAGAAATTTAACTTTAACAGTGATTTGCTGTAATATGGAGGTCTATGCCAACACTTTAATGGTGATACAGATGTGTGAATCTGAATGAGGTGGATATAGTTCTCTTATATATATATATATATATATATATATTAGATGAGCAGTGTTTGAATGTGAAGGTGGCACATTTGGTTAAGCATCTACAAAACATTCATCTCATAAGACCCTCCTGTTGGCATTTCTCAGTTCATCCAGCAGGGGGCGACAAGTACCTGTCACCAACTCTTTCTTTGGCAACTCCCATGTATATACAGTTTCCTGTAATTCCTCTGTGTCTGTATTCTTGCACTTGCCCTGTAACGACTGTATCAGTCTAAGTCTGGATCAGATGAAGGCTGCATCTGTTGGCTTTCTTGTATCTCAATGTTGGCTAAGTGTGAACAGAAAATGAGCTATCGTCAAGGCAATGGGCAAGTGCTTCAATTATCACTTGGAAAAGGC
>NW_015517266.1:0-1608 GCF_001515645.1 Sinocyclocheilus grahami | reverse complement strand
AATCCCTTAGTTATAAGGTTAAGGGAACCCTTAGTGAAACTTGGGATGCAAGAAAAAATCTAAGGTCAACTTAAGGAATCTTAAGGCTGTCATTAATTATCCCCATTAATTATTTAAGTGTTCCCTTAAGCATTGCTACAAAGTTTTTTTCCCCTAAGGGATACCCCCAAGTCAAATTACTTAAGGGCTTTCATTCAGCCAGGCTGATCTCTAACCCCCAACATAACCTGTCCCGGAGCAGGTTAGTCGTTTCTATGGCGATAAACACTGGTAAAAGCCAAGCCACTTTCTTAGTGCCTAAAACCCAGGGTTGTCACAAACTAAACTAAAAACACACTTACAATTATGTCAAACGATCAGTGTCATTTTAGTATTATTTATATACTATTGTAGTTTTTATTAATATTTTGAATAAGCTTTTATTTTTATAACTTTCAGTTTTCGTTTTAATAGAATTTAGTTACATTTATAGTAATTTTGTTAAGGGCTTTTATCATTTTTTTAAATATTACTATTTAGTTTATTTTTATTTCAGTTGTAGTTTAGTGCTTAAACTTGAACATTTTTCAGTTCTAATTTTTCATCTAAAGGCCCTGACACACCAAGCTGATGGTCATCAGTCGACCTGCTCGTTCCACATCGTCTGCACTAGTCGGACCCCATCAGTGACTTTTTGGAGACCAACTGATCAACATGACTCATATTAACTGTAAGTGATATTCATATAAATGGTAAACAAGTGCTGCTTTGTTTACAGTTTGTAATCCGCAGTCCTAGCTCTGCCACCTGATGATATAGACAGTTATTTCCTCTCAAGCTTGCGCAGAATGTACTGGCTGTTGGCTGTAAGCTTCGCGGTGTGTTCAAGCGCAACTTTTTGGTCGTCACTATTCTTTGATGTCGGCTTGATGTGTCACAGCCTTTATATTTATATTATGTTTTAGCTTTGTTTCGTTTATCAAATTTTTTTTATTGTTTTAGTTACCAATAATAACCCTGCAAATGACACCATGAACACAAATAACTGCACAACACTCAAGTGACTATTCACAGCTACTGAAAGCAGTTATCTGGTCACTGCTTTTCGATTAGATCCAGATAAATACTTGACTCACAGAGGACTCGCTGTCTCGCACAAGGTAGTCTCCCTCCAGCCCCCTGTCATTCAGCGCACACTCAGCCTGGTGCCGTGTCACGTTGCCATAGTACCAGTCCTTTCCGGCAAATTTCCCCATGTGGGAGGGTCCCGTGTGGCTGTTCTGCTGGAAATGGGAGCCCAAGGCTAATGGACCATCATTGAGCACAACCACATAGTTCTTTGGCACCAGACCCACCCGCCCACGGCAGTTCTTACACCTCCACCATTCTGGGTCATTCTCTGGCTTCTCCAGCACTTCCATCATCTCGTCCTTCTCAAAGTTCAGCTCCTCCTCAGTGACGGAACTGAAGGGGTAGAGCGTTTGAACAGTGTGAAGGACTCTGGGGCTCTGGCCGTTACTGAGGCCCAGCCGTGATGAGAAGACAGTGGGAAGGTCAGCTGACGTGTCCTCCACCTCCTCCTCTTCCTGGACGTAGTTGGAAGGGAACCAGCCCACCTGACCGTTATAG
>NW_015517265.1:2094-3656 GCF_001515645.1 Sinocyclocheilus grahami | reverse complement strand
GATGTAATGCTACATTTCTCCATATCTGTTCAGATGAAAAACAAACTCATCTACATCTTGGATGGCTAAAGGTAAATAGATTTTCAGCTAATTTAAATTTTGGGTGAACTATTTCTCTAACATCAGACCTAACCTTAAAATCTGATCAGTTCATCCCAGTGCTGACCAATGAAGTTGATCCTGGAACATGTCCTACTTGAGAAAAACAGCATACTCTCACACTGTTTAATTTTTTGAGCTGTAGTCCTCTTGCTTGCTGTTGGTGATTATTAATGAGAACATCCTAATCACATGAATAAATGAATATTGAATGTAGACTGTAGTATTTTTAGACCTTTCTCTTTAGTGTGCATGGCTCTCTGCATGTGCTGTGGTGAGAGCTCTCTGATCTATTCTAATGATTCTGTGGTGGTTTTGTGGTGTTTGTGACTTGACCTCACATTTCTTTCTCTGTTATGTGTCTCTTTTCATTTGCAGTAAACAAATGTTGTGACGTCATCGTGTCTCCACAAGGTTTTTTTCTGTTTTCATTTTTTTCTCCCCACATTTTGGTAGCTCAAAGATATGTGTGTTACGCCCCTGTTTATATGTTAAAGTCCTATGTTCTATGAACAAAATTGCAGTTGGTTTATAATTAGAGATATTTAGCTATTAATTATAGAGCAAATAAGGCAGATGACACATTAGCCATTCTTCAAATAGGCCTACTCCGTTTTTTTAGCTAATCAGTCTTATTGTAGGATACAATTTACTTAGCTTTGCTATTCTTAAAACCTTGCTAACTTTCTAAAAGTCATCTAGTCATTTCCCAGAATTGTATTATCTTAAATCTATGGAAAGGATTTAGTTTTTACCAGCAAGTAAGCCATCCACTATAGAAGCTCAGGAAGTTCATTGCAGTTTCGCAGCTCTTGTATCCGTAACAAGAGTGTGAAGTGAATATATACGGAGGTATTTGTGTGTGACGATGTATTTCTTTTCTTCTAGGTTGTAGTGAATGCCCTGCTGGGAGCCATACCTTCCATCATGAATGTGCTGCTTGTGTGTTTGATCTTCTGGCTGATCTTCAGCATCATGGGGGTGAACCTTTTCGCAGGGAAATACTACCATTGTGTTAATATCACCAGCAATGAGATGTTTCTAATCAGTGTGGTCAATAACAAGTCAGATTGCTTTGCCCTGATTGCAAACAATGACACAGCGCGCTGGAAAAACGTGAAGATTAATTTTGATAATGTGGGAGCCGGATACCTGGCGCTACTGCAAGTGGTGAGTATGCTGAACGCATAGCCCGACCGTGATTTATTTTTTGTTTAGTATGAGGTTTTCTATTTGTAGCATATTCACAATATATATTGATTTTGTTCTTTTCCACAAGGCCACATTTAAAGGATGGATGGACATCATGTACGCAGCAGTGGATTCTCGTGATGTAAGTGTTTCTCTTTAATGCAGTAAACAGATCTTTTTTAACCATTCAGAGTGCAATGTTCCATTCAAACCATCTTTGACCCTTTTCCATAATTCCATGTTACTGTCCGCTTAATGTGCTATTTTTTTTT
>NW_015517265.1:673-1994 GCF_001515645.1 Sinocyclocheilus grahami | reverse complement strand
CATTGGGCATTTCAATGTTTATTCAGCGTTACTGCCACTATTTACAAAACTGTTTTAAAAAAGAATACGTTCACATTTTAATTGTTTAATAAATATATTAATTATCTAATTATATTAACCAATACTGTGCATAATTAAATGAATTAATGAACATTATATTTAAAATAATTTACTAATAATGATAATTATAGATACACAATAAGGCAAATTATTGTATTCTTGTTTTGAAGTAAACAATTTAATAATTAATAAAAAAAATAACAGTTGTGATTTAATGATTGACTTTAAATGTAATATACATAAGTGAATAATAACTGTGATTTAAATTAATCAAATGTCTAAAGAATATTTTTGCATTGAAAAGCTCACATATCCTCTGGTACTGTTGCGTATATGAATAGTGCAATACATGGTCAATCGTGAACAGTTTTTTTTATACTGGAGCAGGAGTGTTCTTATGAATATTAAGTTGTGATGCACATTAGTAATGCAAATGTGTAATAACACAAAACATTTTCTTGAATTCGCAGTTGGAGCAACAGCCTGACTATGAATCAAACCTTTACATGTACCTGTACTTCGTCATCTTCATTATCTTCGGGTCCTTCTTTACCCTTAACCTCTTCATTGGTGTCATCATTGATAACTTCAATCAGCAGAAGAAAAAGATAAGTATTTAAACTGAAGAAGGTGAATTTAAACACCTTAATAAAATGTAAGACATAATTCACAACTGATAAGGAATATTGTACATATTACAATGTGCAATCTCAAATCAACCACTGTGTGTTTGTTCAGTTTACTTTCAATGTAATGTGATATGTACACAGTCTGTGGCTTTGTTTAGTGAGCACACAATGGTAACGTATTGAACTGGTTTTGTTTATGAAGCACAAACAGTGGTAGATTAATAGGACCTGGTTTGGGCTGAACTGCCTCTTTGACATTTCCTGAAGTTCAGAGTTGAAAAACAGAGGCCTGCTTGCATTATGTTTGTGTTGTTACATATAATGAAACCGTGGTTGTAACCAGCCTTCTGCATTTGCTCTTTACCTAGGAGGTCAGGATATCTTCATGACAGAAGAACAGAAGAAATATTACAACGCCATGAAGAAACTGGGATCTAAAAAGCCTCAGAAGCCAATTCCCAGGCCTGCGGTATGACACACAGCTCACTCCCCCTAACCACTAAGAACTTTAATTATATTTAAAGGGGACATAACACACACAGTTTCTGCCAGTCTCATGTTAATCTTGAGTACCTATAGAGTAGTATTGCATCCTTAATTTTGCTGAAGAATCTTTATCAGATTTTATAAAA
>NW_015517265.1:0-618 GCF_001515645.1 Sinocyclocheilus grahami | reverse complement strand
TGCATCCTTAATTTTGCTGAAGAATCTTTATCAGATTTTATAAAATAAAGCTACAGCTTTATGCTTCTCTCCGGAAAAAAAATTAGCTTCTGGAGGCGTGCCGTGGATGAGCTAAAGAGTCGCGAGCACTTACCAACAAAACACAGAAATTTGATGCAGTTTTATTTACCACCTGCGGTTCTGACCCATGATGGGGATCTTTTATAGCTGGGACCACCCCATCTTTCAGTATCAAACGATCTGTAAATCCAGCGTTGAACTGTGCCTTGATGGGAAAAAAACAAACACACTTGCGAAACTCCGTTGCTGTCCCTGAAAAACAAACTGCATCCACTGTTGACGTAACGCTGGGTTCTTTGGGAAGCTAATCAAGGTTATCTTTTCCTCACATCCAAAAACACACTTCTTTGGAGACAATCTTCTCGAGCAAGTCCTGTGCAGCGCTCCCGATGGCTTCTGTAACTCAAATGAAAGAAGCACGTTGATGGGCTGCTCTTGCTCTCACTCTGGTTGCTGTGTCCATGTGCTCTTCTGGGAGAAGTGCCCATACAAGGAATTCCGCTCTTCGTGACATCATGAAGGGCCATGCTCGAAAAAAACTTTCTGAAACTTATGTGA
>NW_015517264.1:2809-3657 GCF_001515645.1 Sinocyclocheilus grahami | reverse complement strand
CAACACACATTTGGCCAAGCTTTATGACAATTTGCTGGAACAGAATCTCATTCGGGTCATTGAGCCCTTTTCCAGAGTACAGGTAGAGTGTGCATGGATGTTTTCATCCTAAAGTGTATCATTTTATTTTTTTTAATGTTGTTTTTGAAGACTTAATTTACAAAGAACCAAAGCTTACAACCTTTTTATGCCCCCCTCCCCCGTTTCTCTATTTTCAAGATAACACATATAGCAGGCCTCATCAAACTTTCAAAGGTACGAACTGTTTTCTTTTGCTCATAAGCGTTTATCCAGAGGTCATGGATCACTGTTTCCAGGTCCAAATGCTCCTTCAGATGTCAAAAGCAAATAAAAATAGCTCTATTATACACTAATGGTATGCTGTAGTACTATCAAAATAAATCATGTTTTTAAAAGCTCAGCTTGAAGGTGTGATATAAATGAACTGTGCTTATAAACGGCTGTTCAGGTAGTGTTTTCTCACAGAAACAGATTAGGAGGCTTAGACATGGAAACAGTATTATTGGATGGTCAATATGTCATGACAAGTGGATGGTTTATAGCTTTAAAACTGTTATTAGCTTTAATCATAATGACACAGGATTGCAGCCTTCAATGCCACCACAAAATAACAACAAATTGATAAGTTATGAAATGAACATTGACTATATTATCATGTATACATGATCACTAAAATATACATCTCTTTGTTATTTGTTTTGTTTCCCACAGGATGATGTTGAGAGAAAACTGTCACAAATGATCCTGGACAAAAAATTTCATGGTTTGTCTTTTTTTAATTATTATTATAAAATGTTATTTAAAATATTGAACCCCCCCCCCCCCCC
>NW_015517264.1:0-2556 GCF_001515645.1 Sinocyclocheilus grahami | reverse complement strand
AGCAGTTACAAACACAAATCGTTAATTATAGCATTGGTTTTACCAAATTATTTCGAGCCCAAGTCAGATTTAAAAAATGTAGATTGATTTAAGCAAACCGTTTCATAGTGGTACGTTTTTATTTTGTAAAGCCTTGCCCTCTTTCTTTGCATATGACTTTGAGTGGGCATTATGCTAATTTTTCAAATTGCTATGTAGACGTTTGTGGAAGTAATATCTAGACTTCAGTCTTTTGTTTAAGCGGTGTTCTCTGTTAGAGAGAATAAATCCCTTTTGTGGGGACCTTATACATTATTATGCCCTAATAGACACATTACACATTAAAGGAAAATATTAAAACGCATTAAGTGAAAGTGACGTGACATGTGGCCAAGTACAGTTACCCATACTAGGAATTAGTGCTCTGCGTTTAACCCATCGTAAGTGCACACACACAGCAGTGAACATAAACCCGGAGCAGTAAGCAGCCATTTATGATGCGGCGCCCGGGGAGCAGTTGGGGGTTCGGTGCCTCGCTCAAGGGGCCACCTCAGTCGTGGTATTGAAGGTGGAAAAGAGCACTGTACATTCACTCCCCCCACCTACAATCCCTGCTGGACTTGAGACTCGAATTCGCAACCTTTGAGCTAACTATTAGGCCATGACTTCCCAGACTTAAATGGCCTCTTTAGGAGTGTATAAACAAATAATAACAGTTATTCATGACTGAAGTCGCCTAATAATTTCCTGCTCCTCTACAGCATGTAACTAAATCTAATGAAAGTGGCAAAATCTCCAAAATATCTTGAATTCATTTGCCTGATGGACTTCTACTGTTGCAGGCATTCTTGACCAAGGTGAAGGAGTGCTCATCATATTCGAAGAGCCCCCTGTGGACAAAACTTACGAGGCAGCTCTAGAAACCATACAGAACATGAGCAAAGTTGTGGATTCACTGTACAACAAGGCTAAGAAGTTAACATAGGTGAGGAACTTTAAAAAATAAAATGCATACACAAATATTTTGCTCTCTAAACATCCATGTTTGTTATGAAATATGAGTAAATGTTTATCTGTAATCTGAATCTGTTTGATTTTCTAAGTGTATCTTCATGTTTCTTTCCCGCAGAGTAAGCGTCAGAGGCTGCTACTGTGTGAAATGGTTGTATGCGTGTGAGTTTGCCTGTGTGTATGCGTGTATGGCCAACATGTGGAACTTTTTTTCTCACAGTAAAAAGGGACAACATTGAGCAAGATCTACTTGTTCCCCAGTTGAGAGTTTTTAATGTTTTCTTTCAAATGGACAATTTCATCTTTCTGATCCTCTGAATTTTTGTTCTTCTCTGTATCTCTCAACAGCCAACACAGGCCATCAGGGAATGTTGTACAACTACAATAAAATCCTAAAATGTCATATAGAACTGTATAGCTCTTCTACATTGAAAGTTTTTTAATTACAGCAACTTTGTGATACAGACTCTTGGGTTTCGGTTATCTGCGGTTCATCGGTTGTTTGCAGTATTGCATATCTTTTTCCTTTTTTCTTCATTTTATGGATGCACATAAATGAAATGATGCACATAAATCTAAATGATTGTTATAGATGAGAGATTCAAAAGAACTTGGCTTCGGTCCTGGAGGGCCGGTGTCCTGCAGAGTTTAGCTCCAACTTGCCTCAACCCACCTGCCTTCAAGTTTCTAGTATGCCTAGTAAGAGCTTGATTAGCTGGTTCAGGTGTGTTTAATTGGGGTTGGAGCTAAACTCTTCAGGACACCGGCCCTCCAGGACCGAGTTTGGGCACCCCTGGTACAGAGCAGGGATCCTCAAATCTGGCCCACGAGATCCACTTTCCTGCAGAGTTTAGCTCTAACCCTAATCAAACACACCTGAGCATGCTAATCAGTGTCTTCAGGATCATTAGAAAAACACAGGTGGGTGAGTGTGATCAGGGTTGGAGCTAAACTCTGCAGCGCATTGGCCCTCCAGGGCAAGATTTGAAGAGCCCTGGTATAGAGTATATGAGCCCAACAGTATCTCATTTATATTGCTTTGAAGTGTGATTACAGACCTCCCCACTAGATGGCACACGCTCGTAGGACTTATAGGGGAAGCTTGGGTTGTCCTTCTTCGGCTCCGGCTCCGGTTCAGCTTATCTTCCGCTGACAGGAAGTGGCGGGTCCTTTTCCGCAGACTCCAACATGGTGAGTGCATTTCAATCATGATAGCCTCCCAAAGTAATCCACAATCATCGACGTTTTAAAAGAGCTGACTTTTCCAGTCCTGTTCCAAATGCTGCTCTTTCACCCCATCGAAGATGAACAACACACAAGTTGTCCCAAAAAAAGCGTAGATGTTATGGTTTAAATGTCCCTTAGCTCAATAGCTCAGCGGTTAAGGGCACTCACTGTTTCGTGGTGGTGCAATGATAGTTTTTAAACTGGTTCAGTGGTTTTAATACTTGTTAAATCAATAAAACACGATATTTCTATAAAGCGTTGTTTAAATAGCACGCTACAGTGTTATTGTATTGAAATGGCTGGAAAGAATGTGAAGGCCGCGGCCGGCCGATTTGTTGT
>NW_015517263.1:2434-3657 GCF_001515645.1 Sinocyclocheilus grahami | reverse complement strand
GACATAGTAGTCCAACTCTCGTCTGAGAGAAAGAGAGGAACATAAGGCTCCAGAATATAGAAATGACCAGTGAGCCATATATATACAGTGCTGTTTTTTGAAACACATTTGAAGACAGTAAAACAATGCAGTTGTTTCTTTAAAGAACTATTTCTTCCTGAGCAGACCCGATATACTCAGGCCAAAGATCTTTTTTGTTCTTCACTTATAGGGTTAAGAAGATGTTCGAAATACCTTTGCAGTGGTATATTGTTAGCGAACATCCCGGCATTCCCTGGCATTTCGATGAATATGTTAAAATGTGTTGTGCGCTTTACCCTGAATAACAAAATAAACACAACAAAGATGACAGCAGCATCTAATCAAAGTGATGTAGATAGGTTTGCACCAGCGCTGCAATTCGGCTCTACAGTCAAGTCACATCACGCTTGTTTATATAGATTTTTTTATAAAAAAAATATCTGCTTAAAAAGAAAGCAGTTTACACTATTAAAACAAAACAAAAAACAACAGTCATTTTAAACTAAATCAGGCCAATACTTTGTATATTCTTGCACTGCCAAATGCGCCAACAACACACATTAGTCATGTTCCTGAATAAATTAGTGTTTTTAATCGGTTGAATGAATGATTCAATGACTCACTCGTAAAGTCAGTAGCAGCATCCAAAATCACATATTGTGTATGTACTTCATTTGAATAAGAACTTACTTCATAACTGTTAAAAAGGGGTATGTTCTATATAGTATGAATGTAATTTAGACATACTACATTTGTCATGTTGTCATTGTTATGTGACTTATGGCATCAGTTGTGACGCTTCAATGCTGCTCACAAATCCTCTCACGTGACCTCGTGGGATAGTAAAGTGTCCACTGGATATGCACTTTAAAATCTCGCTGGAAGCGAGAATACTGTGAATTCAGACATACTAGTCTTTTTTACATACTGTTATTATATTGTAGGGAAGTAAACATACATGGACACATGGAGTCACTTGTTTCATTCACAAATGAATTTGTATTTAGTTTTTTATGAGAAAATCGTCGAATGATTCAATTACTGACTCTTAAAGACAGTCACTTGTTGCCACCTACTGGCCTAACGATGTAACCTGCAGAAACTTTCACTGATAAATCCCCACCACTAATACACAGATTGACAGCTTTTCTCAACACGCAAAAACATACAACAAACATCGAAAAGTCCCTTACTTCATAATT
>NW_015517263.1:0-737 GCF_001515645.1 Sinocyclocheilus grahami | reverse complement strand
GAGAAAGGAAAACTTGAAATCGCATCATATGACCCCTTTAAGAAGGGCTACTCGGAGACCCGCTCCTTCTTTCTTTGCATTGCATCATAGGTTTGACTCTCATTCAGTCTGACACACAGCTCTTCCACTCGAGTGCACAAATACACTGCCTTTCCTATCTAGACGGCCTCATTAATAAGACAGCAACTAACCATAATAAGTTCAAATGGTCAGCACTGGACTTTAATTAACATTTTACATTACTCTGGCCATTCTCATTCTTTTCCTCATTGTATTGCATTTAAATGGCAGTTTTTTGACTGAGTGAGCAGTTCAGTTTCCTGCAGGCTGTTTCATGTGTTATTTTTTAGATATATGTTATGTTATGGCCTTGGACATTTTAGATATAATGAATAGTGGCATTTTCAGTGGGCAGGAGGCCTGTGTATAAGGGAACAACAGCCTGAGGAATCAAAGTCTTTTCCTTTACATGCTAATAATCATTCTGAAAACCATAAAGCATAATTTGCTTTTTGCAGGAAAAATCTAAATTATGTCATCATTTAATCCAATAAAACTTACCTACTGTATAAAATAAGTTTGTACTACGCCTTTGAGTGTAATTGTGTATTGAGTGTAAATGTTAAAATGTAAGTATCAAATATGATCCATCAGGCTTTTGAGGAACACTTATTTGTTCATCTCCATCAGCTATCTTACTTTTTGGCCATATAAATATCAGCAACTGCACCAAATTG
>NW_015517262.1:2935-3657 GCF_001515645.1 Sinocyclocheilus grahami | reverse complement strand
CCCCTTTTCCTCATCACGACGTCTGGTTTTTCTGAACTGTTTCAACTTTATTTTATCTGATGTAAGAAAATCAGTTTTTACAAATATAAGCCAAAAAAAAACAACTTACATGAGTGAACCTCAAGAAACTTGAATAATACAAAAAGTTAGGTCATAACCACTTGAAACTGGCAAATGCTACTGCTTCTGTGTTAATTGGCCATACAAGCTACCAACTTAACATTAATTTTTTATTTTATTATTATTATTATTTTTTTGTCTTGGCTGCTTTTGTTAGAAACTATTATTTATAATTTTTTTTATTGAGATGTTAAAATAAAAACTACTGCACGACATATGCATCAGTCACATGAGCCTCATTTCAGCCAGTAAAACTTGTTGGGGAGAAAAAAATGCTTGAGCATGTGTTACCAAATTTGACTGGCTCATCAGTTAAGTGTTATTCACCAGTTAATGATGCTGGTTAATCAGTTAGAAGAAGTTAGAAGTTTGCCAAAAGAATTAGTAGCATAAAAAGTTAGAACCATTAACAGACAGCTAAAACCTCCCACCATCAGAACACCAGAGAAGCACTACACTGCATTTCTACTGCACTGGAGCCAGTGGCTGAGGCCGTCACTGCGGCTCACGGCAGACGTACCTCCGCTAGGCACGGGACTCTGTCCGAGGGACTGAGGGGGGACAGGGCAGGGCTGCTGGGAGAGGAGGAAGAGGGGGGAGAG
>NW_015517262.1:0-2178 GCF_001515645.1 Sinocyclocheilus grahami | reverse complement strand
GTGTGAGTGTGAGTGTGTGTGTGTGTGTGTCACCTGTCGCATGACCAGCGTGCTGTCTTTGCATGGCATAGAGGAGGCGTCGTCGTCTTGGACAACCATCGTCTTCGCTGCTACCATCTCACCATTACTGAGTCTGGACGAGCTGTCAATCAGAGAATGATCTGGTGTCTAGATGCTCTCATTACACACGCTTTCAAAACCCACTCTGAAAACTCATGTGGAATTTTTGAAGGCTTACTGCACTCACACATGATGCACGTGTCTTTGCGATCTCTTTCTACCTGTACTTTTCTTTACCCTTCATCTTGAATGTGTCCAGTGTAGCGTCTGAAAATATTGGGCTAATAACACAAATGCTGAGCTCTCAGATGTCATTCTTCATTCTCTTCACTCAGCAACGGTACTGACGTGCCACGTGAGAAAGCGAAGATTCTCAAGTCAATAATTCGCCCATAAAGCTCAGAAGTCTGGTTATACAGCACACAGACTACTGCATTGATGCTTCTGACAGCTGTGGTCACTATGAGCTTTGTAAAGGATCTTTCTTCTTGTGTTTCACAGAAAATCTAACAGCATATGGACTGGGAACAACAACACGGTTCTTTAAATTGTAATTCTCAAGAATGACACACATCTCCAGCACATCAGTGAACCGATGCCCACCCTCCGCGGGAGTCCTCCGGGCCGGACGTTGACTCCTCTCCCACGTCCTGATCCACCTCCTCGTCGTCTTCATCGTCAGTGGTCCCGGAGTCGTCGCTGGAGGAGGAGTAGTCAGTGGCTTTGTGCTGCGGACGCACGTCCTCCACGGCACGCAGCTCTTTAGCGAGGGCCGTCAAATCCTGCCAAACACAGCAGTCACGGCACATCAGGACCAACAGGACTCTGCATCACACACAGCTGCAGTGCTGCTGGTTACCTGCGGGTCGGCGGGCCGGTGGCTGGGTTCGGCCGCGCTGCTGCTGCCGTTGGAGAAGGGCTCTGAGCGCGGTGGCACAGCGGGGGGCTGCTTCTGCATGACGGCGGCCTGAGGAGAGCCCTGCACGCTCCTCCGGTGACGCTCATCCACCTGCACACACAAGCACCACATCAGCAGCTCTCACACCACCACAGCGCTCACGCTCAACACAGACAACAACATGATCTGAAAGATGATGCATGATGTACTCGCTTCATGTTTCACATCTGTTCATCTCCAGCAGAGAAACCCTACATGGTGCAGCTTTAAACATCTGGAAACAAAACGGTTTCAGATAAGGTTATGCTGTAGAGAGACACCAGGGGATGTTCATTTGGCAAATGTGATGCACTGAATGTATTAAAGCACAAACAAGCCAAAGAGACACAGTCGGAATTAGAATGCAGCTATTTTAGCAGCAGCTACAGGATGTTTTTGCTCAGTGTTTTTAATAAAGAGCACCAGTCTTTCGGATATGTTCGATAAGTCAAGATATGTTCTTTTTGCATTTCTGACAATGGAGCACGGTTTCAGCTAAAAAATCCTCTTTACTGTTCCACCGAAGAAAAACAGCTGCATCTCAGAGTTAACCAACAGCACACTTTCATTGTTGGCCGAACTATCCCTTTAATAAAAGCTGTTTTACTGTTCAGAAAATCAGTCACATTTTACAGTCATGTTCACAGAAGTGCATAATAAGTTCTCTATTAAATAATGTTAGAAAATGGCCAGTAAATGTGTGTTTCTTCAATATTTTCATGTAATGTGCTTCTCAGCAGTATTGATTGTTGTTGTTGACAGCTGCAGATATTCATGACATCCATCATCTCAAAAGCAGAATACTGCTTTAAACTACACATAAAATCAATCATATTAGCTTTGATTTGATTTATTAATCTAGTTCTACAGTGACGGGCAGACACGAGCAGCACATGATCGCTAATAACCGGAGCATGTGCTGTTAAACAGATGTTTTCTCTCACGCCTCGCCCCGTTCATACTTCACACCCGAGCAGAGCATGTGAGTGGAGCGGTAATATTTCCTTAAGAGCGCAGAGCGCCTTTCTCAAGATTCCGCTCCGCTCACTCAACCCAGAATGCCCTTTGGTGATTTGCTTGCTCCAGATCGAGACTCTGTAGAGATCGAGAATAGTAGAGCAGTTAAGGAGTTCAGATAAGTTGCAAGCCTTATACATAAATGTAAAGTAAAAAATCTAAGT
>NW_015517261.1:3197-3657 GCF_001515645.1 Sinocyclocheilus grahami | reverse complement strand
ACATGGGTGCTATCATTGTCACTCGCCCCACTTTTTTCTTCCCGAGCCTCTGAATTCCCTAATGTTGGCTTGGTTCCACTTGTAAAACTACATCTTTGGTCTGCATTGCCAAAAATACTCATCTTGTTCTGAGCACCATCAGTAAATGACAATTCTGTGGCATTACCCCCAAAGGTAAAGACTCCGCTCTGGCTAGGCGGCTGGTCTGGGGCCTGATGATTTGGTTCTGACGGTACCTCTGCTTTGGGAGGAATATCTGACGTCAAAAGTCCTAAGAGTCTTTCACTGTTTTTCACCTGAGCAGAGGAGAAGGTGAAATCGCCATCATTGGACTTGAAATTGGATTTGAACTTGAACGCAGTTGATGCTGTTGTTGTTGGGTCGGCAGCTACTGCTCCAAAGTTGGGAACCTTAGCAGGTTCACCAGTGAACTGCGGCCCAAAACTCATCTTGGGGTCGA
>NW_015517261.1:0-1687 GCF_001515645.1 Sinocyclocheilus grahami | reverse complement strand
TCGATCAGTGCAGTGTGTGTTTAAAGGCTTTATGGACACATTTCATCTACTTCAGCACTTCAAACACCATCCAGCACGTTTATGTGCATATATTCCACTGAGTCCTTTCTAAACGATACATCTTGGTACATCTTAAAGTGATAAAAACATGGATTATTCAACAGAAGACATAAAAAACAGACAGAAAGGTAACTATGCTTTTTAAAGCTTTAGCTAGAGTTGTCAGGTGATTGTGAAATCATTCAAATGTGCTGATACCAGTGTTTCTGCATTATTGGCAATACAGACTCAGTTTGGCTGCTGCTGACAGCCGGCTGCTTTCAAACACTCCTGCATGTATTTATAAGTGCAATGGTTTCCATTTACAATGCGTTTTGCAGCACTGAGCACTGCAGCCAATCACAGACATGTCTGTTGAGCACAAGAACGCAACAGCCAATCGGAGGCAGTTAAGTTCATCAACCGTTCATCAAACTGTGTTCAGTGCGCTTCTGCACAAAGACATGATGTGAGCAAAAGGTTGAGTGCATTAGTTTCAATAATAACGGGAGTTCCGGCAAGAGTGAACTCACGCTGAAATGAAGTGAGTGCGCTTCAGTCATTATGAAGGAAGCGTTTTCATTTATAATCTTATGTCTTATGAACAGCACCACGAGTCTAACATTCTAGATATCAGCGTTGTTTTTCTTATGATAAGCACTGGATTAAGAAAGCATCTAAGCTTGTGTGCATTAGTGCAAGCAAACGTCCTGCAGTCTGGCTCTGAACTGGGAGCGTGGACTCAAGTCTACAGCGCTCTTGCTCAAACTGTTCAATCTCTCTGTTCTCTTCACTCCACAATTAAACAATGCCTTTTTGAATAACTTTTGACATGCAGAACAGACAAAACCACAGATAAAACAATCAAAATAACGCTCAGAAGGTAAATTCACACGGTGCCAAAGCAAAAGCAAAGAAAGTGATGGATTCTTCTGCAGCTGTTGGTGTCGGACTGACCTTCAAGGCCTCGACCTGCTGGCATAATATCTGCAGCAGTGACTTCTGGTCCTCCACCCAGTGAGGTGGTGTTTTGGGGGAGAACTGCAGGAGGGAGACAGAGACAATCAGCAGCGGTAAACGGCACACAGAGTCTGAGCACAAACACCTGAGCCGTGACGTACCACAGATCTTTTGGACGGAGACGTCGCACTCTTGGATGGGGAAGGAGTGGAGAATCTGACATGGCCTTCAGCGGGCTGCCCGGGGCTGGATGTCACAGGATAGTCCACCTGATCTTCACACATCTCACCAACATCTTCAAGCTGCTGGCTGACCTCATTCAACAAATCCATCACCTCCTCCATAGACACCGGTAACTTCACAAACACACAGACAGACATGCCAGCGGTGACCATGAGCAAAGATTTGCGTCACAATATTCTTAAAACCGTGGCTGATCACAAAAAAACAAACAAAACAAAAACACAATATATAGACACACATTATGGAAATGTGATTACAAACACTGACGAAAAAGCAACAGTCCTCAAGACAATTTCCTTAGTAGCAGTGATCAAAAATTTTATACACTTTTAAAACATTTGACTACAACCTTCTTTCAATCGGTGTATCGCACACCCCTCCATATGCATGGAGACCGGTGTATATATTAGGGGTTGCACCGACTAATCGACTTCAATGCTCTGCC
>NW_015517260.1:3002-3660 GCF_001515645.1 Sinocyclocheilus grahami | reverse complement strand
AATATCAGGGAGTGACAAACCCCGGTGCGTTAATGTGGCAGATGGGAGGACAGAGAGGAGAGAAACAGCAGACGAGGTGGAGAGAAAGCAGCACCTGCCCTACGGAGAGTTTCGACGTTCCATTCGTTCTCCGATGCAAACGAGGACTGAGGATTGCCCGCCACGACCCCGTGAACACCGGCGGCGACTGGACAGACATCAGAACCACCTGCGACAGTTGGCTAATGAGAAGCTCGAAAGCGTGCACACAAACAATGCAGACGATAAACAATAATAACACACGTGAACAACGCAGATGAAGGCTCAGTAAAATAATGAAAGGTCTCGCAGGCACACCTGCTTGATCCTCCGGCAGCTCCGAGAGCTGAAAAGACCCCTACAATTTTTCCAGCAGAGCCACAGTCAGGCATAACTGCTCAAGATGGGCCCCTGAAACACTGTCAAAAACAGCTTCCTTCAAACACAGTGAAATCTAGGGGGGGAAAAACTGACCAAAAAGGTGGTTTAAAACATCTACCTCTACAATTACGGCACAGCAAAACAAAAACAAATGTTCATGGGGAAAACTGTATACAAGCTTTGGAGTAAAGCAGGCAACGGTCAACAATGTTTTATACAAAAGCCAACAATAAAGGTTTTAGGCTTCATTTATCCCTAT
>NW_015517260.1:1771-2481 GCF_001515645.1 Sinocyclocheilus grahami | reverse complement strand
GATCCAGTGGCATCTCCGTATCCTGTATATGAAATCCCTACACTATGATGGAAAGGTTTGTTAAACAACACAAGTTTGGTTTACAAAAAGTAGTTGTATGAAGTCAATAGAGAAAAAAAAGGAGGCAAACAATTGGTGAAATTAGTAATGTTTACATTTTAAAATGTTAAAGCCTACCTTGTAGCTTAAAGGGATAGTTCACCCAAAAATGAAAATTCTGTCATTAGTTGCTCACCCTCATGCTGTTCCAACCCCGTAAGACCTTCATCTTCAGTTCCGTTCAGTTCATCTTCAGAAAACAAATTAAAAAGGGTCCTATTATGCTTTTTCACTTTTTGAACTTTAGTCAGTGTGTAGTGTGTATGTTAGGGCATAAAAAAGATCTACAAAGTTACAAATCTTAAAGTCCACTCCAAAGGGAGATGTTTCGTTGTTGTTTTCTTTTTAATCCCTTTTCAAGAACTACAACAAATGGCTCGTTTGGACTACAGCGTTGTTTTCTGGGTCATGTGATGTCACAAAGCGGCCCATTAGAATATCATTAAAATAATTCCCGCATACGGAAATTCGAATGGTTGGGGGGTGGGGAGGGGCGAGTTCGTGGTTAGAATGCTTGGTTGAGTGCATTAGACAAGATGACGACGAAGAAGGAGTGCTGCTTCAGTGTTAGTGCATCAGAGAAAACGAAGAAGAAGAAGAGCTGCTGTAGC
>NW_015517260.1:0-892 GCF_001515645.1 Sinocyclocheilus grahami | reverse complement strand
ATCAAAATCCTGAAAAACAGTATAGTATCACAGTATCCACAACAATATGAAGCAGCACAACTGTTTTCAACACTGATAATAATAAGATCAGTTTCTTGAGCAACAAATCAGCAATATATGTTTTCCAAACCATTTTATTTCATCATTCACTTTTATTGGTAAGGAGGTTGAATGTTCTGGTTAAAGGTTTGGTATGACATGAGGATGCGTAAATGAGTTTCCGTGCTTGAACTACGTGGGATGCTTATTTTGTAGTGACAAGTTCTTTTGTAGGACGTCTGACTAATTTTTCTGAAATTAACCAAATCTGTCCCTTCCTCAGCACAATGTTCTTTAAAGAAGGGAAAACATACACTTACATTTCACTGAATTACTAAAATTGCCCTGTCCCCCCAAACATCTATAAATGACCTCAGAGGGTTCTGTCATAACTTAAGGGAAAATAAGTTGCGATACTACATCAGCCGGACAAAAAAATCAATGTATTTTATTTGTTGGACTATGGTGGGAACGGATGAGCCTATTGTTCAAAATGTTGGGATCAGTAAGACGTATGTATATTTAAGAAATGTATACTTTTAATTCAGCAAGGATGCATTCAATTGATCAAATGTGACAGTCAAGACATTTATAATGTTACAGAACTTTTTTTTCAAATGACTGATGTTCTTTTGAACTGTTTCCAACATTGATAATAATAGGAAATGTTTCTTGACCAGCACAACAGCATTTTAGAATGATTTCTGAAAGATCATGTGACGCTGAAGACTTGAGAAAGGATGCTGAAAATTCAGCTTTGATCATAGCAATAAATAACATTTTAAAAATAGATTTAAATGGAAAAATAGTTTATTTTAAATTGTAATATTTCACAATATTACTGTTTTTACTG
>NW_015517259.1:3051-3663 GCF_001515645.1 Sinocyclocheilus grahami | reverse complement strand
TGGCATAAAAGAAAAATCTATAATTTTGACCCATACAGTGTATTGCTGGCTATTGCAAAAGCGGCATTGCACTCTTCCAGATGTGACCAGTTCCTCTCCCGTCTGCATTATGTACTCAGGAGAAAGTGCAATTAAATTGAAAACAATGAAAAGCAAGAATTGCCAGTAAAATCTTACCAAGAGAAGCAAGCATGTCATGAAGATCCTCCTTATCAATGAAGCCGTCGCGGTTCTGGTCGATCATGTTGAACGCTTCCTTAAACTCCTGAATCTGCGACTGATCGAACATAGCGAAGACATTGGAGGTTGCCCGCTGAGGGCGTTTCTTGGTGATCTTTCCCTTGGTGCGACATTTGCTCGACATTTTGGCTGTATTTGGATTTTACCTACAAGCTGGGAAAACAAAAGACACATCAGAAACAAGCCCAGACACTTACAGATTCACTTGCCAAAAATAAATAGCTTACTTTTCAGCTCAAAAACTAACTAGAAAAAGATTTAATTGTGCATTCTTTTTGTGCACCGAGCAAAATGAAAAGACATCGACAATGTCTTAGTGGTTCTGCAAAACTAGGTATCTGCAGGTTTTCCCGAAGGTACTTTTTTTTTTTT
>NW_015517259.1:0-1293 GCF_001515645.1 Sinocyclocheilus grahami | reverse complement strand
TTTAGCATATTTTCGATGACTAGGTTAAACAAACCATGAGACAGGAAGCAAGTACAACCGCACATAATTACAAAACGTAAAACTACAAGTAAATAACACTCGTATAAACTACAAGTAACGTTAAATAACATTTTCTGGGCAATATTTTAAGAGATTTTTAATCAGAACCCCGAGCATATTTCGGCTCGTTTACGCTCCCAGTTCGCATACATTTTATGTAACATTATAAAAGTGAATAACTAAATGATTACGAACGATGGCTACAGATCAAATAAATAAAAAAAGAAAATTAGCGTCTCACCGAACAACTGAGATCAACCGTTTCCAGCCGTGTTCAACCACCGCCCAACTTCCGGATTTAAGCGTGGCTTCCGCAAACCTCGACCAGACCAACGTGAGCCTGAAGGGGTGTCCCGGATGAAATATAAAGATTCACAAAATGGTGCCGTGACATACAATAGCCGTGAGAAAATTCGTTTAAAACGCTCTACACAATACTTATACTTTTATCATGAGACCAAGTTCGTTAATGGCATATTATAAACATGCCACACCCCTTTATCTTCAGCGTTGGTTTCTCCAGACACGCCCCCAGCGAATTCTACGTAGCGTTCTTAAACATGACCATATACGGTCTCAAATCTATTCGAGTAGACGTAACATTTATTGCATTGTCACTTATTTATTGATTTATTGTTTGATTGAAACATTTGTTTATCATACATAGCCTACCTGAAAAACTGGTCGTTTACAAAAAAACACATTAAATGAGCCACTAATATGTTTTTAAATAAAAATTAAAATGCAATTGAGTATGAAATGCTTTCAAAATGTACATTTGTAAATATTTGTATGTAAACCTTCATTGAAAAAAAAAGCCTCAAGCCAATTTATAATTAAAATCGCATTCATATTAATTAATTGTCTGTTATTATAATAACATCTTTATTTAACTGGGCACATTTTCTGTCCAATTGTGCCTGCTCTGCTTCATTGAGTTTAAACTTGACTTTCTTAATCATTTCAAATCAGAGAAGTGAACTTAGACTAACACTGTGTTATACAAAGCTGCAACACTGCATGGTTGAAACTTAGATACAGCCACTGAACGATTTTCAAGTGCATTTAATTTTTTTAACAGTTAAAGTACATGAAAAAGTCTTCATTTTGAACGGTACATTATAAGCACGTATCATACACGTCCAAAGAATGGTGTTTTTATTCATTTATTTGTTTGTTTGTTGATTGGTTGACTGATTGATTTCAACTATGCGACTATTCAACTATTTTTTT
>NW_015517258.1:0-3664 GCF_001515645.1 Sinocyclocheilus grahami | reverse complement strand
AGAGAATTTACAAAGGGACCAAATTGTTATTCTTTATTAACACCTTCCAAGAAATACCAGCAAGAAGTCTGTTTCTAAAAAATAGTCAAAGTAAATTGCTCATGATCATCTGCAGGATGAAAATACTCAAACACTGCAGAGGCACATTTCCTATAAAAAATGATTGTTTGACAGTATTATGAAATGCACGCATTTGCACAAATACAGTAGAACAAACTACAATAAACTGATTTTACAGAGCAAAAAATTTTCCTGGGTGAGCATGTTATGTTGGTCTTGGAACAATAATCCTGCTAACATGTGTAACTCGGTGAAGCTTGTATTTAGGTATAGAGGAATGAGGATGTAAAACAGGATGTGCAATATGACAGGAGCAATGGACCACCCCCAAAACGGAAACTGTTCTGTTTAAACTGAAAGTCAGTGGAAGAGATTTTTCAGTACACTTAATAAACTGCTTTTGTGTGGCAAAACTCATCATATAATAACTTGCCCACCTTTCTGCTAATCTTCAACACGTTTGCATGACATACCCAGAGCCGATCCTCCCTATACGCAAAATACGCAAGCTGCGTAGGGCCCCCGAAATACCAGGAGGCCCCCTTGCTCTTAAAGATGATTTAACTTTAGTTTTGTTTTGAATTTGTCCAGCGGTTATGAAAACATGAATGATCATTTCTTTTAGTGAGGTGCACTGTCGCCCTTTCTACGTAAAAATCAGTCAAATCATGCAATGTGAATGTCGTACAGTCTTGCTCGAGACTAAAAAAATGAGTTGAAAGTTACCGAGCCGCGGAAAAGACACTGTTTCTCAAGCGCTTTCCGCAAGCGCGATTCGAGAGGGAGTGAAACACGGACAAATACGTTTCATTCATTCGTTCATAACCACTCATACCCCACTCAACCAACCCTCCCCTCCGCCGACACAGTTTTGCGTGGGGCCCCCATAAGTCTAGGATCGGCACTGGACATACCCCTGGTCTATACAGTATAGGGCCTGCTGTGAAAAAAACAACAACAACAAAAAACAAACAGCTGTTTAAAGGTGCGGTCACATACTGTAGGCATTAAGTACTGCTTACTCACAGGTCACCTAGGAATTAAGCATCATATGGGTCAATACTGCAAATTCACAGGTTCAAAGTTTTACAAACTTGGATACATTGTGAATTCCATGTCGGGAAATCTTTTGTAAAAAACACATGTGACTGCACCTAAGTAATGGACTTACTAAGTTTTTATTAGCCAGCTGGTAATTAAAGGGGTCATATGATGCGATTTAAATTTTTCCTTTCTCTTTGAAGTGATACAAGCTCTTGGTGCAAGAAGAAGATCTGTAAAGTTGCAAATACTAAAGTCTTAAATCCAAAGAGATATTCTTTATAAAAGTTAAGAGTCAACCACGCCTATACCTAAAACGGCTCGTTCTAACACGCCCCCACATGTCTACGTCATGATGTGGGAAGATTTGCATAATGCCGGCCAAATGTTCACGCAAAGAAAGAAGGCATAACATTTATTCTCACTGTGGTATTGTTGCTGCCGCCATGTCGTGAAGACACTGTGTGTTTCGTTGTGAAAGCGAAACTACTTTGTTTGGCCTTCCAAAAGAGGACGATATCTGCTTCATCATGCCTAGAACTGATCCGTGCTGGTCGCTGAGGAAATACATCAACTTCGCGCTGTGGATCGCCGGATCAGCTTTCACCGTGGATGAAGTGGAGTCCAGTCCGGGGTCGTCACATGTGGTTGCCGCAAGCCCGCCGGCCGCACCATTCGAAAGCCCGCCGGCCGTTCCTCACTCAAGCCCGCCGGCCTCCGCTCACTCTAGCCCGCCGTGTGTCACGCTGTATTTTGTTGTGAAAGCGAAACTACTTTGTTTGGCCTTCCAAAAGAGGACACGACTAGAAATCAGTGGTTAAGTTGTATTTACAACACTGTTCTAGAACAGTTCAACCCAAATATTCAGATGTGTGCAGCATATTTTATGGAGGACTGTTTCCTGATCCTGGTAGAGTAGACTACAATGCCGGCTATTCTGTCTCACAGACTGTAAGTACGTTTTTTATATTAAAGAATCTGCCACTGACGATTCAAACGCGAGTTTTGAGCAGTGTCGTGTAGCGGTTGTTGTTTGTCATTTCACCGATCACAAATGCAGACATAGTTTTATGTTTACGTGGCGCGATGCAACATGTAAAAGGACAGTATATGTCATTATAATCCGTAATTATGTCCCCACTGGACGCAACAAATGCCTCGTTTATAATGGGTTTTAATATTTTTATCTCGTTGCTGTGGCCGGACAGGGCATCACAGTATGGTAAGGGGCGTAACATTTCCATCACACACTTGAGGTATTCGGCCAGTCACAACGCACTGGATAGCTGGCCAATCAGAGCACACCTCGCTTTTCAGACCGATGAGATTTATAAAAATCTACGCGTTTCAGAAAGGTGGGGCATAGAGGAGAAACAATAATGTACAGTATGTGGAAAATAATGTGTTTTTTAACCTTAAACCGCATAAACACATTTCATTAGACCAAATACACAAAATAATGTTCTTTTTAGCAACATCATATGACCCCTTTAAAGTGATTCAAAAGTGTTTCCCTTTTAATGTGGTTCCCTCCCGCAAGCAAGGCCCTAAGGACTTTGGTAGCAAGCCGCGCGGGAGCAATTCCCTCGTTTTTCGTCTCTTGTAAGTTAACAATGCCACCTCAGTAAATTAGTAAAACATTGTTAACAAATTTCTTTGCAGTGCGTGTAAATCTTTGAAAATCTTTTATGTTTAATGTTTTATTTTTCTTTATGCACTTCAAACACTTTTCATCATGAAACCACAAATGTAGCTCTCTTTTCTGCTGTCTTTTTTGCGGGTGTAAATCTTTTGCTAGTGAGTTGAAAAGTTTTGTTTACAAGTTAAGCTGTATCTCAGTGGGCGGTCTCTCATAACCACCAGGATGAAAGGCCTTTTCTATTGGTCACTCTCGATTGAAGTGACTGGTTGACCACGCCCACTACGCTTTCCTGCCGCTGCCGCCACCAGTTTGACAGAGTAGAGCGACTGAGCGAGCGAGGTTGTAGCAATGGCAATTACAGATCATTACTGAGTAAGATAACTAACTTAACATCTTAAACTTAGTGACAGGTGAACCTTATTATTCACTCTTATATGCTCTCCCATCTAAATACGTAACATTAGCAACAGGTGCGGTCACGCCATGTCGTAATTACCGTGATTATCTTGTAAAAAAAGCATTCACATCCTCGTAGAACTTGTAATTACAACTTGTGAACTGGTAGTTTTCTGAGAGCTACAACTTGTACTACTACCACCTGACCACCTCAGATTCATTAGGTGCTATGTTTAGGCACTGATAGTGCGATACATCAGAGTCCAAGGGTGTGAACAGCTCTAAGTAGAGAGTCACGTGTTGTCATCCTGAAATCACAGTAATTACGACATGGAGTGAATAGCCCGCCTGTAGGTGTGTTCACGCCATGTCGTAATTACCGTGATTAAGAGATACCAACTTTTAAAAAACGTTCACTTCCTCGTAATTACAACTTGTGAAGTGGGAGTTTTCTGAGAGCTACAACTTGTACTACAACGTTAGAGAGAGTATAGGCTACTATGTGTCAAGAAGTTTGATTTATTG
>NW_015517257.1:2643-3667 GCF_001515645.1 Sinocyclocheilus grahami | reverse complement strand
GCCATCATGAAACGGGTGCAAAAGTAAATATTTACAATATGGATTTGAGTTATAAGTTATGGAAAAATGTATAACATGAATATGCTGCACTAAAATATGTCTTCATAGACAACCCCTCATTTCACTCTCAGTTCACACTTAGGCCTGATGTTTCTAAAAACTTGAAAGAAATCCTGTAAAACATCTTAAAAGGTTCATTTAATTAAAAACAACATCTTTTTTAAATAAAATGTTCAAATTACAATAAACAAAAGCTACTGCAATGCAAAACCATATCACCCCTATATGGAAAAATACGCTGTTTCAGGGTTAAAAACTTGTCTCGTCCACTCCAAGTAATGATTCAAAAAGCCTTGACTAACATAAGTGGGAAAAAATAAGTACACTTAATAGAAATCCATAGAATATTGGTCTATAAATTAATGGTGAAGTATAACTACAATCTGAGGAGGGGGAATTGAGGCAATTCGCGAGAGCGCAGAGTTCAATAGCGGAGCATGTTTCAGCGATGACTAATCTGATCGCTTCTGATTGACCATTGGCCATTCTTAAGCTCAACAGAATCGTGCGTGATTGGTCAAAAGAAGTGTAAAAAGAAGTATGATGCAACACAAGAATATCTAAATTTAATGCCTCAAATAACTTTCATTTAATTTTCACTTTATTCGTGACAGACGTACAATTTAGTGGCATTATCCCACAAGTCCCTGTTAATTTCGGTCCGTGGCCACTGGCTAGGTGAACACTATGGGTTGCCATGTTTTCACAACAAAAAAAAAAATCCGCCCAATTGCTACTCAAAACTAGCCCAAACTAGCCCAATCGCATTTCGAGGGGGTCCCCCAGTAAAACACGTGTTCCGGGGGTAAAATACGGATTTCAGGGGCTAAATATCACGTTTTTTGGGGGTCGCTTGAACCTGCGGACATGAAAAACAACCCGCGACAACAGTGTTAAAGGGGTCAAATGATGTGATTTTAATTTTTCCTTTCTCGTTGGAGTGTTACAAGCTCTTGGTGCATAA
>NW_015517257.1:0-1038 GCF_001515645.1 Sinocyclocheilus grahami | reverse complement strand
GCTGGGTTATATTTAACCCAGCATTTTTTAGTGTGTAACAGCTTATATTTCGCACGCCACAGTGCCCTAACCAAACGCGACGCAACATAACCACAACCACTGAGATAAAGTTCCTTTGACCCGTTTGCGCGCTCTATCCAACACCAGCTGAGTGTAAAAAATAAGAGCACACACCTTGTATTTTCAAGACATCCATGATGATTCTCCAACCTCTCCAGTGGTTTCCTAGTTAAGGAATTTGGGGACATCCGAAAGTCTCTCAACTTTCACGACTATTCGCTGCTCGTCCATGTTACAAGAGCGATGCTAGCATAATGACGCAGTGTTGATGTTGGTATTTATACTTGTTTACATTTTAAGATGATAATAATAATAATAAAAACATAAATAACTATCAATATTTACAGTTTCTTGTAGGTATTAATTGAAATAATTTCCTCTAGTTAATTTTAGACGCAGTTCCATATACAGCCTATCATAGTTTTTATGTTATGTTCTTGTAGGCTACATCTTGCTTCTCCTGAACGCAAAATAAAATATTTTGAAGAATGTGGGGAATACATTTTTCCATACTAGCTATGGCAGTCAATGGGGACCAGCAAAAATATCTTCTTTTGAGTTCAACAGAAGAAAGAAACTCATACAGGCATGGGACAACTTGAGAGTGAGTACATGGTGACATAATTATCATTTTTGGGTGAACTCTTCCTTTTAAATTGCTTTTCAACACTATTTATACAGATTTGATAGCTGTTTGGCGGATTAATCAGAATCAGAATCAGATTTAGCTTTATTGCCAGGTATGTTTACACATACGAGGAATTTGTTTTCGTGACAGAAGCTTCCACAGTGCAACAGAATGACAGTGACAGAACAAAAACACAGATAATAAAAATAAAAATTGAACAAGTAAATAAGGAATAAAAATATATAAATTGACAATTGTGTGTGCAGGTATATTACAATAAACAGTTTTTTTGTATGTACAGGTACTGTGAGGTGTAGGCTGAGTATGAGTGTTAGATAAATAAGTGTATG
>NW_015517256.1:2272-3668 GCF_001515645.1 Sinocyclocheilus grahami | reverse complement strand
AAAACTCCTTAAATATTTGCGTGCATTTAATACTGCAGTCAACTGGGAGGATGATTTGTAAACCATTCCATAATAGATGGCAAGGCAAATGTTTTTAACCGCACATACAATGACCTCAAGAATTTTTTGAATACTTAAGCATACTGCATTCTGAACTCAAATAAAATATCGAACCAAGAGGAGTTTATTTTAAATGAAAGATTCACAAGACTAAAAAAAAAATAGTTTACTTAATTATTGATTAATTAATTATTATTTTTTAACTACAAGAATATATGAAGGTGCCTGTGTGAACCAGGATTATTAAAGTTAACTCAAACTAAAACCATAAGAAAACACTTGAAATAAAATAAATGGTAACCGAAATAAAATACAAAATTTATTTTAGCTACTTTACAAGGCAATTTCTAATTTTCATTTAGTTTAATTTGATGTATTAAAATAACTAAAACTGAAATAAAAATGAATAAAAACCATATAGACGTATTTAAAAACAACTGCAAAAAAATGACCAAAACTATTAACTAAAATTAACATTAAACCAGAACACAAAAATAAAATTTAATTCAAATTATTAACAAAAACTATAATATTATATCAACTAGACACTAAAATAACACTGGTGTGAACGGAATCCATTAATAATCACCTTGAGACCAAATGGTTAAAAATAAATCGCAAAAATGGTTTAAGAAAAGTAAATTAGTTAGAAGAGCTATTAAATTGTTTGTAGATGCTACTTGGTTTGATACATTACATTTTAATTCAAGCTTATTTATATATTTATTTATTAAAGATTTCATTAAGATTGTGTTTAACAAATTTAAATTAATTTACGACATTAATTTATGCACAAATAATCGCTCTCAAAAGAGAGGATTAATTAAAAAATCGTAATAGAGAAACTGCAAGTTAATGCAAATGAAATATGGCAGAACTTTAAGCAGCCATCAATTTAATCAAACACCAAATGCAAATCACTCAGCTCAAGATCAGACTTGTATTATGAAGGGAGGACAAGTCTTTGATCGCAGTATCTGCCAGATCTTACATACACACTTGTAGAAGTATGCAGGTCATACGCGAATGCTGGAATGGCTCCAGAAAAGGTGGATTTTGAGGGCATCTCATGCCATAAATTAGTAGAGGGCAACATTACACATTTGAAGGATAGACCATAAACATCTTTTACACAGAAACAGGAAGTTGCTCCAACTCTACACAGCAGAAAACCACCAAAGGAAGTTAACTGCGGCCAAAAAAAACACCACAGCCCACACACAAGACATTAAGAAATTTGTGTGATCAAAATCTGACATGAGACACTTCAGTTGTCCTGAGATTAAAACAAATCTCAATCTTAAACCAATATCAACAGCTGTTAGTGAAGCATGAT
>NW_015517256.1:0-1207 GCF_001515645.1 Sinocyclocheilus grahami | reverse complement strand
AAAAAAAATAATTGTGGGTAACACTTTAGTTTAGGGACCAATTCTCACTACTAATTGGTTGCTTATTAGCATGTGTATTACTAGTGTATTGGCTGTTTATAAGTACTTATAAAACATATTAATGCCTTATTCTGCATGACCATAATTTACCCCATATCTAAAGTTAACAACTACCTTAATAACTATAAATGAAAATGTATTGAGACAAAAGTCATAGTTAATAGTTAGGTAATAGTGAGAATTGGTCCCTGAAATAAAGTGTGACCTAATACTGCTACATGTATTTGAATGATCTTAATTTGGGGGCTTTTTGATAAATGCCATTAATTTTAATCACTATGATTAATTACATTAATTGACATAACATGTAATTAACTATTAATATTTTACATGATTGACAGCCCTATCATTTATACAACATATTGCTCATTTACAGAGAATTAATGGTGTGCAAAGAACTACACTGGCCCTTGTTTTAGCACTGCAGATGCTGAGAATCCTAACCATTGGCATCATGCGAGTACTCGACTCCTGCCACAGTACAACGGCGAAACACCATCTTGTTTTCTGTGAGCGTGCCGGTCTTATCAGAGAAAATGTACTGCATCTGGCCCAGGTCTTCTGTGATGTTCAGAGCCCTGCACTGGAGGTGAGAGTCTGTTTCCTCATCGTACAGCTCCATGTCCTGATGGATAAAGTACACCTGGCATATCTTCACTATTTCAATGGAAACGAAGAGCGAGATTGGGATCAGCACCTGCACCAGAGAAAAAGAGAAGTAGAGAGGTTTGTTGTAGGTTCATGCAGGGTCATCATTTCAACTTCCGCTGAGCCTACAAACCAGATGGGAATTAAAGGAAACGTTCATCCAAAATTAAAGGCGAGTCATTATTTAACTGCATGGTGACTTTAAATCTAAAATAAATCGATTTCTTCTACATACGGAGCATCAATGTTAATCTGAAGCACATGGTAACATGCCCCTTACACCACTTGCTATTCACCTGCAAAACTATAATCATGGTCAGGAAGAGATAAATGGCTGAGACCACTGGAGACAAGTCTGTTCCTTCTGGGCTCAGGACGTCAAAGACAGGCCTCTTATCTCCATACTGGAACATCCACAGGCCATGTCCTAGAGGAGGTTTCAGAGACAAACACTTGACTGTATAAGGCATGGTAAAATTGAATCTTGTTTTTTTTTTTT
>NW_015517255.1:3304-3669 GCF_001515645.1 Sinocyclocheilus grahami | reverse complement strand
GTAGCAGACGTTCTCAGTGCACGGATTGTGAACTTTAACGATGACAAACACATGCTGGAAATGGGAGCGGATGTTTTTGGGTGTGAAAGGCAAGGCACCAGGCTCCTGAAACACGATGGTGACGATGTCATTTCCTATGTGTCTCTTTCTGAGCAACTGGTGAGAGAAGACAAAGAACATGAATGGACTGCCGTTTACTCAAAGGACAGGTCAAACAGCATCTTTAGCATGTGTAGTAGCAAATCCACAAGCTTCAAAGTACCCCGAAAAAAGGGGACATGACATAATTCATTTCACTTTGGCTAATATGTACTAAAGGAAACTCTGATCAATGAAAAATTACCAAAAATGACACATCCTCTTTT
>NW_015517255.1:0-1684 GCF_001515645.1 Sinocyclocheilus grahami | reverse complement strand
AAAAAATAAAAATAAAAGAATGGGGGTTGGGGGAGGGGGTGCAAACAAGAAATAATTAAATAGAAATAAAATGCTAATGTATAGTAAATAAAATAAATTGTTCAAACCTGTGGGAGAAAATAATCAAACATTGTTCAAAAAAGGGGGGAAAAGATTTATGAATATAAAAACATATTCAGATTTAAATAAATTAGGAATCACTACACCAACATAACAACACTATATCAACTATATTAACATCAAGACCCTTATGAGCATGATTCGAGAACGCAGCAAAAGGGACGGACAGACAACGGCATTATCTGATCAAGAGGACATATCATGGTTAATATCATTATTACACAATAAATCCTACACACTGAGCTCTGTACCTGCTGTCTGTTGTTGGGAGTGTAGGGCAGGAGCGTGGACACGTGGAACATCAGCTCATAGTCTTTATAAGTGGTGTAGAGCGAGTGAGAGCCGGTGGAGTCCGCTGAACAACAGGACAAACACAGCACAGCTGAGCCAGTCAATACACCAAACACAGATCCGCTGAGTTTGACCTGCCCTGACAACGCTTTCACTGACATACTACTACGGCTTTTATTAGTATTTTAAATCAGTTCTCTTTTTATATTTTCTGTTTTCATTTGAATTTGAGTTAATGCATCAGTACAGAATACAGTATAGTTAGAAATAATTATAAACTGTTGATAAACAAAAGATAGAGGCAAAACAGGAAATCTTAAAAAAATAATATATATGGTTATATATAGAAATAATGATAAATTGTTCAAACCTGAGGAGAAAAGAAAATCAAATACCATTCAAAAAAGGGGGAAAAAATATTTACTTTTATTATTATTATTATTAATAATAAAGTAATTAAATAAGAAATTAAAGCAAGTATACACAGAAGCAACAAAAAAGTGCCTGAGCACAATAAGCATTGTGCTTGTTTATTTATTTTTAATAATAACAACAACAATAATAACAAACATTATTATATTACGTAAATAAATAATAGTATATACATATTTTTAGTAAAGGTGAAAAAGTAAATGCTATTAAAATTTTAAGTGTTTGAGAGCAATATGCACTGTTTATTTATCAATAATTATTATTATGAATCAATTTCTAATAATATTAATGACTTTTTTACCATAATTACGTAAATAAATAAATAGCATATATACATAGATAACGTTTTATAAATGTGGAAAAGTGAATGCTGTTTATTGTGTTGTGTGTTCAGCACATACTCTTGTTGTCCAGCTGAGCTCGGTACTTGGTGAAGCCCTTCAGCCGGACTCTCTGACCGAGCAGGTCCAGGAACTCGTCCAGCGCCGGGCCGGCATTCTCGTTATTGTACATCTCCTCCTCTGTGCTCTGACCCGCTTTACAGTACAGGACGCCCACTTTGTGCTGGAAACTCAGCTGCAACACAATCAAACACAGGTTACTTTTCATTAGTGCCATACACTGTCTCCAAAAACACAAGTGCCACAGAAGCTTCTTTATGGGAAGTTAAAATAGTTTACGAGAAACTACGAGAGACTAAACCTTCACACCTCGAGCAAAGGCATGTAAACAGATGAAGTCATGAATAAAACGCTCATCTCTGCATTCATCAGGCAGCTGCAGGTTTAGTTTTTAGGTGTGGATGAAGCAAAGTCTGATGGGTATTTTCATATACATGAGT
>NW_015517254.1:1950-3669 GCF_001515645.1 Sinocyclocheilus grahami | reverse complement strand
GTAAGTATTCCTGCAGATTGAAAGATGGGGATGATATTGTATTTCAAAGGCACTAAAGGTGATGCGCACTGAGTGTAGTTATGTTATGATGGGTCTTTTTTTTTTTACTAGTCACAACCCATTCAGCCCTATGCATGACTGAACTTGGTCAGTTAACTATGTGCATATTCAGGAAACGATAGACAGTTCCTGTTGTTTTCTGCTGCTCTTGTGTTTCTTGCGGTTGCATTAGCGGTGTCACTGTTTTCTTCTCTTTCTACAGTTTAGCCTGAAGTGTAATAGAAAGGGCATTGCACTTATCTGGAAGTAGACTGAGCTATCACTGCATGCATCTGCATTTGCCTGAATCTTTTCCTGCCTCACTGTGAATGCAAATGAACATCCCCTGGGATTTTCCATCCCACCTGTCTTGCTCCTTTGTACTCTGGTTTAATTGGCTCAAGTGAATTTACAAAGTATTGTATTTCTTCTGATAAAATCCATCTAGGACCGCATATTTACACTATGAGCGGAGGATTAAACCATAACATTTTGTCTTTTAACCTTTAAAAATTAAGCTTAAGTTCTGAGTGACCACATTCATCAGATTTCGTGACGTTGTAATCTCTTTTTAGTGTTTAAAGTGTGTTTAAGGGTATTGTCACTGACGTGCACAGATAAAGTTTATGACTTGATCGCTATCAGTGCTGTGGGAATGGAGAAAGCTGTTAAATCTTTCAAATTTGCCATGTTTTGCAATGGCTATTGAGCAGAATAAATGAGTAATTTTTGAATAGCAAAGAATTTGGAAGGATCGTACAAATCTTAATTTCTGACTCTGTAGTTGTTTTACATTCAAAATCTTCAGCCAAGTTTCTGTGTTATGGTGATAAAACGTAAATGTGGCTGTAAATCTCAATACTAAACAAAACGTATAACTGTAGCTAGCCTATAATAAATGTCTGTGTTATTGTGTATGGGTTCTCACACCCACAATCGTTCAAGACCTAATAGTCCCCTACAAGGACTCTATCAGAATCAAAGAAAGAGGCAGCCTCTCCAAATAAAGGATGACAAAATGTTTAGTATTATCGTTCATCATACATAATCTCATAGGCCTGTAGTAAACAGGAATTGGTTACAACTACATGACCTAAAATTTCTTTAGAGCATTCTATTTGACCTGCATGTTGAAATGTAAGTATATGAGGTACATGCAAATACAGTTATTAGACTTGTAGGAACTATCTAACTGGAAAATCTTCTCTGACGTTTAAAACAAAGTAGCTAGCATGGGCAACTGAAGACAAGCTCATCTTTACAGTCCGTTTATAAGGTCTGTAACAAATTAGTAAGAATTAATAAGTTGTTCATGAAAATCTAATTAGGGAAAAAGCCTGAATTATATATATTTTGTTCTTGTATGTTTTAAGAACACGCATTAAAAAAAAAAGAAAAAGCAAACAAAATTAATGTTTTTTTTTTTCATTTTAATGTTAGTTTTTGCGTATATTTATTTGCAAACTTAATTATATATACATATTTTACATGTTGAATATATCGACGCAATTGTATATAATGTAAATTCCTCATTTATTTGAGTTTTTTTTGTGTGTTTATTACTTAATATATCCTAATACAGTTCATTTAAATTGTTTATATATAGTTTAGTTAATATAATGTAGTTAATTTAAAATTGTGTGTGTGTGTACTGGTTTATATATCCTGGTGGGGACTTAA
>NW_015517254.1:0-363 GCF_001515645.1 Sinocyclocheilus grahami | reverse complement strand
TATATATATATATAATTGGTGTATTGTGCGCATGTTGTTGTATTTTGCTTGCTACTTTTACTTGGAAGAGTGAAATATCCATGGCTCAAAAGAATGGGTGTCACATTACAATGGTGGTGGGCAGATGAATTGCTAATTGGACTTTTAGATGACCGCAAATAAAACTGTAAACAACTAAATAGTATTTAAAATGTCTACGTCTAAATTATAGCTTCCACTCATAGTCTGTCTCTCTCACTATAAGCTGCCTGCCTACACAGCGTTTTAGGCATCACAGACATTTGATGCCCGACTTTCTACTTGATTTTAAGGCCCAATCATGAAGTAGGTTAATGTGGAATTTCTTAGGTCATTAGATGAGAT
>NW_015517253.1:0-3671 GCF_001515645.1 Sinocyclocheilus grahami | reverse complement strand
GATGGTCAGCTCATGCTCAGCATTAGTTGGTTTGTACTCTGGACTGCATCTTTCAGAGCTGAATGATTATCAGTGTTTTATCAGAGCAGCACGACACAAACACTGATGCAATAACACCATAAACCACCTTTCACAGATTGTGCTTCACCCAGATTATCTTTTAAAACCAGTATGATGTCGACTTTAAAACATAGATGTTTTATTTCTGTTCATGTGTATGTTATTTTGAGCGATGAAAAGGTTTTTAATGGGTTTAGTTAGTGATATTAACCCTGCTTAGGATGCCATGTGACGTCTAAACCACCTTGATGACCTTTGACCCTTACCTATACTTCTACATAGTGACATAGTTTATTATTTACTATCTGCTAGTGCTGTGAACGGATGAATTCTCCCGTTTTTATTTTCATATTTTCCATTTGAATTGAATTGTTTTGGTGTTTTCGCAAGTTTTTTTTTTTATATAATTTTTTTTAATATATATATATATATATAGTTTTTATTTGCCAATTAGCTGAAGTTTATATTTTTTATATTTTATAAAAATTAATTTAAAATCTGACATACTAGGCAACATTCCCTATCTGTTAGTCAGATGTGCAACTCTATAAAAGTAAATGTTGCCTTGGCAACTAGTACAACTAACTAATTGTATTACAGGTAACGTTTATTTCAAAATTGGAAAAAGTAACAAAAATGTCTTTAATGGTTTTAGTTAATGATACTAACCCTGGTTAGGACACAATGTGTCACGATGACCTTCGACCCTTACTTTTTTCAGTTTTGGTTACTTTAGTACAAATATGAGAAATGTTGCCTGAGCAACTAGCTGAAATAAAATATTTAAATTTTTTTATTTCAGTTAACATTTATTTCAAGTAATGAAAATGTTTTAATGCTTTTAGAATGATAGCCAAGCTTAGGACACAATGTGGCCTTCGATGACCTTTGACCTATAATTCTACATTGTGACATAATAGGGAATATTTAGCATCTGTTAATGTTATGAAAAGAAAAAAGATGTGAATCAGTGTTATTTTAGGATCATTAATATACTATTATAGTTGTAATTAATATTTTGAATTTGTTGATATTATTCAAATTTATTTGATATTTAATATCACACGACCCCCCCCCCCCCCCCCAATAATTTTTGTTGTGTCTTTTTAGTGTCTATGTAGTTTTTATTCATTTTATTTTCCAATAAAGATTATCGTTTATTTATTTATTAAAAATTTGAAAGTTTGCCTCGGCAAATAGGTTTTAGTTTTTAACCCTGTTGTGAATAATTATGAACTTAATGAAATGTTTTTATTCTTTAGTGTTTAATGATGAATCATCATGAGCTGGACTGATTGCTGAGGGTCGGAGCGTCACTGAGAGCTGGTTTGCCCCCTGTAGGACATTTGGAGATGTAGCAGGCACACACTCACACGCTCTCACTCTCTCTCTCTCACACACACACTCTCACACACACACACTCACACGCTCTCACACTCTCTCTCTCACACACACACTCTCACACACACACACACACACTGGAAACACTTTTTACGCTTCTGTCAGCTGAAGTTGCATCATATCAGGGTCAAAATGAACTGGTTAATTTAGTTACTGTGATCTTCTCAGTTCATCGCTGAGTTTGCATTTTATTATTGAATCCTCAGCAAAATGCTACATTTAAATCTCAGTATAAGTTTTTTGTCACACTATACAAAATATATATACATGTTTTTGTAAATAAATATATGTATATATAATTTATATATATATACACACATATATTAATATACCCAAAATGTATATTAAAATTGAATTTATATTTCAATAAAAATATTTTTGCTGCATTTTAATTATATATATATATAGTTTTCAAGCATGTATTTGTATTTACATAAATATATTTTATAGGTTTAGTTACTTATATATAGTTCAAAAAACATTTAAAAAGATACAGTATATTGTAACGGGGTGGAAGGAACACGCGACAAGGAGAGCTCAAATAAATACCCCGGAGGGTGGATTTATTCACAGAGAAAGTGCTCAAGTGAGTGCGCTGGGTCCTGAGGTGAGTCGAGGCTTCTCCGTGCGTGAGTCGGTGCTTCTCCGTGAGCGTGTTCCAGTGTGCGGTGCTCGTGCGTGGGCTGCTTGGTCACGGGCTGGTTTCTGGAATGCAAAGGAGACAAAACGTTAGACTTCAGCTTCTGGGAGAGCATCTCTTCTCCCCTTCCTCGGGCCTCACGCGGCTTATCTGGCCGTGGGCTGATGACTCTCAGCTGTGACCAATCAGCCCGTGATGAGCGTGTGCAGGTGTTCCTCGTCCGTTTCCAGGGCAACGCTGATGTGAGCTCGGGACGCTCGTCACAATATATTTTAAAAAGCTACATATTTTGAATTTATCCAAAATGTATTTTCTTGCCTCTTTAAAAGTATGTACATATATTTTGTTAGTTTTTGTTTTGTTTAGTTTTTTAGGGGTTTTTTTGCCTTTGAAGATTTAGACAAGCCATATACTTGAAATATATTTTGATCAGAAAAACAATATAGCTTTTTTGCCATACGAGTTTGCACTCATTGGATGTTTGATTTGTGTAGAAACTACCACTGCAATAGAAGAACATGCTAAAATGCATTCTTCACTGATGCTGTCCTCAATAAAACACAGTGACTTCTAAATAGGACAGTTGCGTGTAGAATTATGGCTAGGGGTCAAAGGTCATCAGTCAGGGTGGTTTGCTCGTAACATTACATCTTAAATCAGTGCAGTGATGGAGAAATTAGAGGCTGGTCATATGTTCGCTCTGATCTCCAGCGTAAATGTGGTCGCTTCAATCCTCCGCAGCATTTCGAAGAGGAATGGAGATGTGTATCTAGTGTTTCCTTATTTTTGTGCAGGAAAGCACAGGCTTGTTGACTTCCTCTCCCTCCCTTCCTTCCTTCTCTGCGAAGGTACTCATCTGAAAAAATGAGAACAAAGTGATTGTTCCTGTTCTCTTTCTTAAGTCACTTCAAATGCTGTTTGTGCGGCTGGAGCTCATTGTGAGGAGAGCCGAGCAGGAGACAGGTAAGAGACCACACACACACACACACACACACACACACACCGATGCGCTTTACAGGTGCAGGTGTTCAGTTATGGATCAATATGGATTCTGTAATAATCAAATGTTCACATGATGCACTAACGTGCTGAAAATGATGTTCTTCTTCAGTATTTTTGTCTTGTTTTGCAATGCAAATGTCTAAAGATCCTTAGATCAAGATATAATTACTTGAGAAGAAAAATGGCAGGTAACAAATGCTATTTTCTGGAAGAAAAAAAATCTAAATTAAGTGACTGCATGCGCTTGAAATGAAAAAATATCTGCTAATGGGGTTCGAAAAACACATGTTTTATTTTTGAAATAACTTTGTTTTTCTGACTCCTTTGGCAGATGTTTGTTCTTGTTTAAGGCAAAAACTCACTTCATTTTGATGCATTTTTCAGAAAACAAGACTTCATTTCTTAAGTCATTTTGCTTGCAAGTAAATGTTTCTTAAGAGGTAAGAATTTTGAGATATTTGCTCTGGAAAACATGGGGAAAATACCAAATAAAACTGTTGTGCAGTGCATGTTTTGGGTTTATATTAAACTGCATGTTTTAGCAATACAAATGCATACTAGAGAGCAT